>NW_010123091.1:223326-239442 GCF_000699245.1 Pterocles gutturalis
AGATACATTTATCAGGATTACTCACTACTCCGGCAAGTTATCTCTGCCAAGCTTGAATGGCTATTCTCCCGGGGTACCGAGAGACATGCGAGCTAATTAACTATCATCCTGCATTTGATGATGGTGAGCATCCATTGAGAACCTTCCATCCCAGTGGATCTCATGGAGCTTCACATATTAAACAAACCTACATATGCCAAGCCCAGGGATTACCTCTTCAGAAGTGAGTGGCAACCAGTTTGGAGTGGAATCACTCGACAGTTTAACAGCAGGCGGCGGAGCTACGCAACAGTTCACGGCAGGGAGTAAGGAGTGCCTTTATGGAATGATTAACTTGTCTAAGAAAATGATGTCTCTGCAGGGCTTTCATTTCACATGTAGCTGCCACCAGGAACCCTGTAACAGAGCAGGCATGAAATATGGGTGAGGGATCCCCCTTCACCATTGCCCATGTATAGCATATCTGCAGGCATGGTAGGTATAAATGTCAACTTAGGCAACAAGAACTCAAAACAGACGCTCTTTTGATCTAATACAACCCTTTCTTAGGCATAAACATTTCCAAACATGGGTGTTTTCTAATGAAAGAATGTCCTTTCAGTGTCCATCCTTGAAACCTGTGGAGCAGTCCCAATGAACAACTCAGTGAATGCTGTACACCGCCCCCCACCCCCCTTATATTCAAGCCATCTCCATGAGGGATCTTAACTGGTGTTATGTAGCCCTGAGTTGTGTTGTATGGACAAGTCCTTTGACACCTTTAGGTCTTTAGGAAGTATCTGTTTTCGGGCAAATCATTTCATCTTCAGAAATTTCAGGCATGCAGTTTTGTTTGGAGATGACTTGGCTCTGGCTTTCAACAAGGTCCTTGAATTCCCTAACAACCAAAATGCACAACTGCAGTTAGGAGAAAAAATGAAAAACCCGTAAGGCCTTTGTCCCCCCCTCCCTTTCTCTATATGGGGGTGAAGATAATAGTTTGTGCACAGTATCAATAGATGAAAGAGCTACCTAAATACCGAGTGCTATTGTGGGACAGGACTCAGTGGGTGTGAATCTGTGCAGCCCTACTGATGATGAAACTGTGCTGATTTCTACCTGCTACGGATCAGGCCCTTTAGTATTTATTACTTTTACGATCCGAACCTGAGTTGCAGCTCTTTCACGTGTTTACCCATCACTGACTTTATCACATCCCCTTTCATTTGCTTCCTTTCTGAACAATTTACATTTCACCCCCTTGGAGCTTTTTTGGATGAGACTCCTTTCATCTCTCATCATAATGTTCAATAATGACACTTCCATTTGCTTCCCTTTTCATGAAGCTCCCTTTTGAAAACAGGATCTGACCTCTCTCTTTGTGTTCTCCTGTCAGCCAAGAATCACATTGTGCATGAATTTAATTGACTTATTACATCTTTACAGAATGTGGTTACTTTAGTTTTGTGTGCCTTCTGTTTGTTTGTTTGTTAATTTCTGGATCTTTGAGAACTAGATTATGTAATTTCCAGAGCCTATTTCCAATTACTATTGAATCTTTCAATTGAACTGAATTTCATTGTGAGATGGAAAATAGAAGGAAGTGAAAATTCAACTGAAAACATGTCAGTATTGTTGATACATGTATTAGTGTTAATATAGAATTTATCAACTTATTTTCTCTTCTAGGGCAACGTAGGGAGGGGAAACGTCAAATAAACAAAGGCAAGTACAGGCTTTTTTTGTTTCTTTCACTGAAAGAAACATCTGTATTGCACTGAACAAAACCTTATTTGTCCTGTTTTGATGCACATGAAACCCATCTGATCCTTTTCTTCAATCCTCAGATGCAATGGAAAATTCCTACTCTTTCCAAGAAACCTTCGGCATTACTGTTATCTAACTGGCTCCTGATCTGGTATGAACTGGCCTATCAATGCTGATCTAGAGAGAATTAGATTGATTTCCACTTGTAGAGAATCTGCTCCATTATTACAAAAAGTGACATCGGTGCTGGTGGCACCACGTGGAGAACCAAAGCAGGTTGCTTCTGTGACAGACACAGCACACAGAAAGGATGAGTTGGTGCAAAACCTGTTTAAGATGTTTAGGTTCCATAAACAAATGTTGCTTTATTGCTTGGTTCTGTCTCATGGAGTACCTTGCTGGGTTCTGGCAGCTGGTGGTTGGAGGGTTTCCTGAGGTTCTGGTGTTTAAAACCCACAAACCCGCAGATGTTTGTACCCTGTCTGAGTTTCCCTGCTGCCTTTTTGAAGCTACGTGACCTCCCATAGCACCCTGAGGTAAGGACTGAAATGTGAGTGGATTGAAAAGGGGCTTGTCTCATTTATTCAAAACCACATGCCCAATGACTATGTAGAGTGCCCCATAGTTATTCTCATATAAAACAGTCTGGGGCCCCATTCTTCACCCCCTCTTTTCCACCCCGAACTTTAGAGACCTCACTTCTAACCTCTCAATTTTTCTCTTACCTGAGCCCTTGGTTAGTAAGGCTTTCCTTGAACACCATTGCAAGTCTTTGATCCATGTTCTATTTCTCTGCACATTTTCCATTTTTAGTTATCTATTTTTCTTTTTTTTTTTTTTTTTTTTTTTTTTTTTTCTGAGATGGGGAGTCTAAAATTTCATGCACAATTGGAGCTTCAGTTGAACTGCAGATTTATACAGTGGCACAACTGTGCTTCATGTTTTCTTCTCTGATATTCCAGCAGTTCCTGCTATTCAATTTGCCTTTTTGAGCACTAAACTAACATTTTTATAGAACTATCCACAATGACTCCAAGATCCCATTCCTGACTCAAAATATAGAATTAAGCTTATTTTGCCCATGTACATTGCTTAGCACTTACCAGCATTGAATTTCATCTCTCATTTTATCACTGAATCATTCTGTATCTCAAGACGCTTCTGCAATTCTCTATAGTCAGCTTCAAATTTGACTATGCTCAGTTATTTTTTGTCTTCGACTAACTTCATTTTCTTGTTACAAATCCCCTTTTCCAGCCCATTTATGAATATTTGAATATGCTTGCTTCCTGTCCTTTTAAGCAGTTAACAAGAAAACTTTTCTTCTCATCCCCATTAGGTTATAGCTTCTTTAAGAGCTTTCAGATGTTACCAGGAGAGGTTTGGTTAGGTTTTTAATTCCTGAGCACTACATTGGCTACATCATCTTTACTGATATATTTCTTAATTATTTAAAAGACTCCAGAATTATTTGTTAGGCATGACTTTCCTCTACAAGAGCTATATTGACTCCTCCCAAAGAATGATGTGCCCATGTGATCACTAATTGTTTGGTTCAATTTCTAATCATTTGGCTAATTTCCCTGGTGCAGCAACCAGATCCATTGATCAGGGGTGTGACATCAGCTCCAGGGGATGTTTTTTAAGGCTGGAGTTGTATTTGCCAGTTTTTCTTCTTGGGCAGAGATGGCTTTCCACTGAGTTCAGAAGGTGGCCAGCATCGCTCTGCATGGTTGCCTACCAAAGAAGGATCAAGACTGACTGGAAGCTGAAACTTCACATTTGTCACAATCTGCTTTCTCTTCATCCTCATCTTTAGGTCACAGAGAGAGCAGTGATACCTTCTCGATCCATATGTGGGGGTTTGTCACTGTACCAGCCGAAAGCTGTATTTACAGGGATATGAGCAAATTGGGATTTGTGTCCTTTGTATGGATAAGGTTTTGCCTGCCCTATGTTTGGTCTGACAACTTAGAGTCTGAACAAGTAATATTTGTGCTTGAGTCTTCCTTCCAATGGAAAGGGCAGCAGAGCTGTGAGCAGCAGGAGCTGTAAGAGCCCCTCAAACCACAGACCCATCTCGCCCTCTCTTCTTCCTGGGTCGTTCATCCAGCAAACTCAAGAACAACACAAATGCGGATTATCCCCCATTTGAAGAGGGTCTTGCCTTTAGCTGGTATAATTCAGAACAACTCCAGAGAAGATTTTTGGAGCTAAGGATCTGGTCACTCTCACACAGTCCAGTTATATCTGGAGATCAATACAACCTCATTTTTAATTTTTTTTTAATGACATAAATCCCACAGCTCTGTCAAAAAGCCTTGTATCATTCTGGCAATACCAGCCAGCCTTAAACTCATGCTTTCCATCTGTCTTTAGGAGAGGTTCTGTATTTCTGGTTGGTAGGTTTTTTTTAAGGCTGGTTGCCTCAGTAAAATGCCCAGGTACATCAAGGTATGGTCAAAACCCCAGCGAAAGTAATGGCTGGTTCACATGGGCATGATTGTGTTCATGCCAGTAAAATTGTCACTGCTGCCGTCAGCTGAGGGACAAGTCTCTTGGCAGAGGAAAGGGTTGAAAACTGGCCCCGCTTTTGTCTGGTTTCTCCTGGTTTGGTGGGTGAGTTGGGGACAGCAGAGCTCTCCTGCCCCTTTTCACCAGCATCAATTTCACTTCCAGGAATAGATAAGCTTTTATTTTGCTAATATATGTTCCTTCAATGAGAAGCCAATCCCTGAAAAATGGCTTTTCCTTATGGGCCAGGATCTGCCTTGCCAGTCCTTGCTATCCCGTTCTGATTCTCTCCCAGCTACTTGAAAGTCGCATCACTCTCAAGTGGGGAGCCTTAGATATTTCCAGTGACATTTCCTTGGCCTCTGGTGATTTAATATTATTAACCTGGTATGTTATTAAAGTGACAGGAGACGTCACCCCTTCACAGGTATATTTTTCCAAAAACCCATTTGAATTTTTATTACTTTATTTTGAGGGGAGCTGGTGGAGCACAGAACGGGCACAGAGGGCACAGGAGGAAATGCGCCCGGTCGTGGGTACGAAGATCTCCTCTGCGTGTAGATTACAGGTTCTGGAATAGTTTCTTCCACCATAGTTCACTTCAGAATTAAGAGTATTTCTTAGTTTGAACCATCAAACTAGAGTATTTCTAAGAAAAGTGTCTCTTTCCTGACACTGCAGCCCATTTCAAGGGATCACCTGGGGGGGAAATGGGCTTTTATGTGCTCTACAAATCCCACAAATTTTATGTTTTACCCAGATCTCAATCTGAGTCTGCTTAAATTTCATCTTACAGTTGTTGTTACTGTGGGAAAAATCTAAAGCACATAGTGAAAATCTATAGACTTAGAATAGTGTAGAAATAAATCCAGATTCTTAGCCAGCATAAATCACTGACATTAAAATAACTTGAGTGAAGTTGTATTAGTTCCCTCTTGCTGCACATATACTCTACAGGGCTTGGGTTTGCCCAGGTATAAGGGGGAACTTATTTCAACCACTCAAAAAAAAAAAAAAAAAAAGTTCCATAGTGAGATCTCTGCTTACTGAACGTCCATAAATTTTCAAGAACAGGTTTTGGAGATTTCATTCCCTTTTTGTGGGGAGACTGACTTATTAAACATTTGGGGAGAAAACTGTCAGGTATGATGTGTTCTTTTTGCTTCTAGAATTGAGGAAAAGATGAAATCTTTTCTTTTCTAACCCCTAATTCAGGAAAGTCAGGTTATTAGATCTCCGACAGCTGCTGACACTCTTGGAGCTTCATTTGTCGTGCTTTTTTCCTGTCTTTCCACACCCTGTCCAGTATGTCATGTATAATTTTTTTAGGAAAATTGACTAAATATCAACATCTTCAAATTGTTTGTGAAAACAGACCCTTTGCATTTTCCGATGGACGTTTGGTTCAGTACTTTGATCTAAGCCCAGCTCTGTGCTTTGTGCATTAGAATGATATCTCTTTGAAAGGATATTTAAGAATTTTTCCTTTGTCTGTCTCTTCCATCTGCCTGTCTTGATACCAGCACGTTGGTATTTTAGACGGTTCACTGAAAACTTTGCAAGCTAAGAAATGCTATCCTATACACTGCCAGGGCTTCCTTCTGAAACAAGACATTCATGACTTTTCCGACAGGCTTTAAAACAGGTTTTGTAACAAAACCCTCCCATTCAGGTTTATTTTTACCTTTTCCTTCTATGTAATCTCTCAAATCACTTTAGAAAAAGACTGTATCCAAAGCTGATATTAAACTCTCAAGTGCCTGGCAAATGATTTAAAGCAGCAGCTCACACTGGGGTAAACCCCAGAGATTTCTTTTGTGAAGTTCCACCTACATAATCTCTTAGAGGTAGGTTTTTAGAGTTTACGATTTACTTTAGTCTGGAGACATTTCCTTGCTTTTATGGCTCATCTACTTTCAGTCTACCAGTCCTCTAACTGAGCGTTGTAATGTTCTGGCTTTGGAAAGATGTCTGGTCGAAGTGGCGCTCTGTGACCTGGGTTGTTCTCTCTGTCCATCATCATCTCTCTTGCACGGGACAGTGTTGGTTCTCTCCTGGGCAGCCATAGAAAGCATCGTTGGCCGGGGCTCCAGCACCATTTCAGACACGTGTCCTCTCTGGCCTGCAGCAAACACCGCTTTATAATTCATGCGATAACCAAGGGTGAGGAAAATGCCATGTGCAGCCCCATGAAGGAGCTGCAAACTGAACATCTCCACATGCACGAACAAGTGCAGGTTTTGTGAGCCTCACAAACCCAAATTGCTGTCATAGAGTTCTGCTCAAAATCAAGCGCTGTTGGGGTGTTAGGGAGGGAGTAACATCAGTATGTGTAATGGAAGTGTGGTGTAATATTTTCTAAAGCATTTATGTAATAGGCACTGCTAATATCTGTATCTACACAGGAAAGCTTTACCAGTTATCTCAACTTATAGTGGGCTAAAATGTAAGAGCCTCCCTAACATTCCATCTGAAATAAGTTTTTTACTCCCCCATGAAAAGCTGTGGTGGTCTCTTTGCCTCCTGAACAAGTCTCTCCCTGACTTATAGGCTAGCCTCAATGTCATTATTTATAATCTCTGACTCGAGACCTCTTAGTCCTCATCACCTCATAACATGACTTGAAGCGTATTTCTTCAGGAAAGAAGAGAGAAGAGGGAGTGTCTTAAATGTATTCTGTTGGTTTGCTTTTGTTTGAGGAGAGGTTACAGAGTGAGTTTGGTTTTGGTTTGGTCTTTCTTTCACCAGTTTGTCTTAAACTCCTTTTCTAGTGACAAAACTGACATTAAATCAAGTAATAGAATCATAATCATAGAATCATTAAGGTTGGAAGAGACCTCAAGGATCATCAAGTCCAACCATCAACCCAGCACCACCCAACCCACTAAACCATGTCGCTAAATCATTCTTTAGCAGGAAATTGTCATTTATTTTTAACCTTGAGATTTTGAAAGGAGCATATAACTGAGTGAAAGTAAAGTGATACGTGTTCTTTTTGAATCACTCTGCTGCAAACAGCAAGAAATCCCATAGCCAATTTGAAACAAAACCTTTCCTTTTCACACCACGTATTCTCTGGGAAGCATTTTCACCATTTTGCCGAGCTCTGAGCAGCACACACAGGGCGAGGTGTGCCTCCCCTTGGCGTGGTGTTCTGATGCTGTGTGATGTTTGTGACCCCCAACAGTCTCACCTCTTCTTTCCTGCTGTACAGTATTTTCCCAGCACACCTCTGCCCTTTCACCATCCCTTCTATAGCCTTTTTTGTTTTTCTTTAGAATTTTGCTCTCTGAAGAATACGTATCTGTGCATATTAATCCTTTGTGTAGCACGCAAAGTGCAAGCAATTTCCCCCCCCTTCTCTCACTCCAATACACAGCCTGCATTCAATTCAGCTATGAAAGTGCATCACCTGCTTCCTGCTAATTTTGCACACTGTTTCCACAGTCACGCACTACGTGTGCTCTTTCCGTCTCATTACAGCCTCTCCCACGCTTTGCTCCCAGCCCTGACCACAGCGAGCTGTTCACCCACATCCCCACGCTACCCTGCACGCGCCCCTTGGTCACTCTGGTGAGCACATGCACAGACACAGGGGACATACACCTCCACCATCTGGGAAAATCATCCTTCTCCAGGTTTCCCCCACATGCCGTGGGGAGGTGCAATCTCCTTGAGCAAATTATCATAGAATCCCAGAATGGGTTGGGTGGGAAGGGACCTTAGAGATCATTGGGTTCCCCCTCCCTGCCATGGGCAGGGACCCCTACCACTAGCCAAGGTTGCCCAAAGCCTCATCCAGCCTGGCCTTGAACCCCTCCAGGGATGGGGCATCCACAGCTTCTCTGGGCAACCTGGGACACTGCCTCACCCCCCGCACAGGAAAACATTTCTTCCTAATGCTTGCACGGCTTCGAGCAATGCACCCACACCCCCTTCTCTGCCACACACAACGATTTTCCTGTCTCTCCTGTTTCTCTCCACCTACTGTTTCAGACTCCTAGACGCGGTCCCTGTGGCCCATTAAAGTAATGTTGATGTCCAAGTAACGCTCTGTTCCCTTTTCAAAGCCGTGGCTGTTGCATAAGGCTGGGTGCTGGGTGCAGGAGCCATCCCTGAGCACATAATGGATGCTGCGTCTGCCGGCGCTTACTGTACTTCCAGTATTTCCATCCATGCTTTGTAAAGCCCTTTGGGATCCTGCGAACATGAAAGACGCTATGTAAAACCCAAACCCTATTCTATTCTAGAGCAGTGCTTTTAAGTCCTTTTATCGCAGAATGAGACAAAGGTTGAATTGAGCCCAGAAACAGCGATTTAAAGTTTTCATGAAAGACTAGAACAGTATATGTTTGGTATATTTTAGCATAATCTGAGAACACTAAGTGCACTAAAAGCATACCACTCACTTATTTGTGGGTGGGGAAGTGGAGAGGAGAGGGAGAAATATAAATGGTTGTTTTTCTTTGGGTTTTTGTTTTATTACAAGATCTGACAGACATCTGTCAGGATGATAAAGGGGAGGGGGAGAAAAACCACCCTCGCAAAGGTTGGTGCTTGTTTGAGTTCAGGAAAATAACAACCTGGTTGTGTTGTTTGAGTGTGGAGAGTTATTTGGGATGTGAACTGAAACTACCTATGTGGCTGGAGAACCTCAGGAGAAAACTTCCAAGTTCTGATGGCATATAGCAAAGGTATGAGGTTATGAGTTAAACACAACTGCTGGCAGGATGGGCTGTCTGCAGGTAGCGTGGATTTAAGCCAGGACCTCTGTGATCTCAGGGCAGGGAGTAGAAGATGGCACTGAAAAAGAGGAGGCGTCAGATGATTTAGGATTCAGGCAATTACTCCAACAGTGCATTGGACATTGTGGGATGCATGAAAAAGAAGCAAGGGGGATCTGGAGTGTCTGGGATTATGTGTCCCAGACTCTTTCATATCTCCTTGCAGGTCATCCAAGGTCAGCTGCGAACACCAGAACAACATTGTGTACTCAAGCTCCCATAGGTGGCTGGATATTGTCTTGAATGGACCTGTCAGACAAATCTGAGCACTATCTGCAAGCACCTAGAAGTACCATATACCACTTCATAAAGCTTTGTTGCATTGACCATTTTAGCAACTGTGATTGTATATTGTATATTAATTGGGGGTTCTTTGCTCAAGTATTGCATAGTACTGACTGTAGATATGTTTGTCTATTGAAATTCCCCAAGGAAAAAATGTTTATGATAAAGACCCATTAATTAGTACTTGCTGAACTCACCAAGTTAGTCAGTTTTTAATCTGTTTAGTGTATTTTGTATTAGTGTAGCTCTAACTTTTAAAATCAAAACATTTTACAATAGTGAGTAAAGGGTTTTACTAAAGCCAAGTCCATCAATGTGAGTATCAGTCTGATTTGGAATCTCCCCAAATAATTAAATCAGGTTTATTTGATAAAACTTATTTTACATAAAATCATGTTGACAGTTTTAGTTTTATTCCTATCCCATAATTCTTTATTAATTGGTTCCTCTATTAGCTCTTCCATTATTTTCACTGCACTTATGTCAGGATAAACTATCAATCCAGGGTAACTAGTAATCCCATATAGGATTTTTTTTAAAGTGACATTATTATCAGAACATCCTGTTACCTGTAACTCTCTTATTATTTATGACTTTTATAAGCATTTGCAGGATGGATATCTTCCAACCTGTCTCTTAATTTAGATTTAGAGTATCCAGACTGGTCTATAATCGTTGTTGTTTGACTATTAGTGAACTTAAATGACCTCCTCACCTTCCTTGCCATCTGTAGTCTTCAGTTCAAAGGTGGGAGTCACAGTGAAAGGAACTTCTCGGCTGGTCATTTATACAAGTCTTGTAGTTGATTTATCCTCTCTCTGTTCACATCTTCATGCCCCATAAGCATGGTCTTCTCATCCTTCCCCTCATTTATTCATTCCACTCTTCCTTAAAAGATTTTCTTCTTCAGTTATTGCACATTTTCTTCAGAACTTCTTTTTCTCAATCCTGCTTATCAGCCCCTGGCCAGGACAGGGGTCTCTGTGACCATCCACTGCTGTGTTTCACATTCCTGGAGAATTTGGCGGGGTAGAGAGGAACAACAGCAGCGTGTATCTGCAGGACTGTGCATTTAATGTTTCTGTTTTCTCTCTCTGGAAGAGGTCCTGCCCTTGCAGTCGGACGTGATGCTCATCCACAGAGCTGTTTTAAGGCAGTGGGTTTTTTGCTTGAATTTTGATGCCTCTTACCTTCCAGATCTCTGCTGCGATGGACACGGCTGTCTTGTGCCTGACTTCCTCCACACACTCTGTGCACATTAGCTGCCTTGATTTATTTCTAAACCTACACATAAAAAACCTCTGAAACCTCCTCCGGTCCTCTCCCTTCTTCCAAAATCACCAGCTTTTTTTCTGATACAGACATTATTTTTGTCTTAGAGATAGAAGTGAAAGGGTAATAGCTCTTCCCTGCTATAGCATACAACCTATTGGTAGAATTCTGTGATTCCAGTGGTGAGGACTATATCATCTTCATACCTCAAATTACAAATCAACCTGAAACTTACTTCAGGCATCCTCTAAAATCTTTCCTCAGAGCCATCTCTTTACACTGCAGTTTATAAAGCATTATTGAATAGAATTGCATTTTTTCCTTCGTTATTAACAGTTTGTCATCTCTGCTTTATCATCACCAGCCATAGCATGTTGCTGATACTATTGTAAGGTAGCCTGTAGCCCAGGCTGATACTATTGTCAGGTTTTCCTTTATCCCTAACATACTTTAAAAACTCTCTTTATTTTCTTTGGCTCTGCCAAAGATGGACTTTTACCTGATTTTTTTTTTTTCTGTATTAAAACAGAATATGTTTAAAAGGGCCAATAGGAAGTTAATTTCAGATATCGATTCCTCCTTTCACATAGCAGTAATCATCATAACAATAAAAATACGGGAAAACAGCACTTAGGTGGTTTATTTCCCTTGTCACTGCATGCCTCTATATGATATTATTCAATCTTGGTTAATTTTAAATGTCACAGGCACTGGAGTTTCAACCATTTCTCCACAGAGATATGTCCAGAGTCTAACAGATGTTCCTTTTTAACTTTTTTTTTCCTTACTCATGACCTTATATTTATTAACTGGTTTTTTCCTTACTCATGACCTTATATTTATACTTCAGTGAAGTTTCACCCCATCTACACTTGTAATTGAGGGCAAAATGTGGCCTTTTGACATCAATGGAATTATAGTAGAGATGAATCTATTCCACTTAGATCATAAAATCTTTCCTTGTAAATCAATCCTTCCAGTCCCTAAATCATCTCTGAAGATGTTCTTTGAGTTGCCTCCAAGTTGTCAATACGTTGTGGATGCTGAGATACTCAGAACTGACTGTTTGTCTCATTGAGCCCAGAGGGAGGAAAAAAATGCCCCCTCTTGACAAGAATTTATATATATCCTAAATAACCCTTTTCTCCTGTTATTTGCTGCCATATTATCCTGATGGGCTAATGTGTGATTTATTCTTATCCTTCAGTCTTTCTGAATAATTCACTTCCTGAAGAGCCGCAATTCAGGTGGTTCATATTCATTCATTTTGTTGTGCAACTGAGATGTTTTCTGCCTGGTTTTGTTCCATGTTGATCAGCTGCTCGCTATTTCTGCACTCAGGCATTTTGCTGATTTTTCACCTCAGACAAATAACTTTTTGGTTTAACCTCTAAACCAAAGCTAACAATGTGGCCAGCCTGCACTTTCCAGTTATGGCCACAAGCCATCTCTTTGGGTTTTTAAAGGATGTTTTGGTCTTCCCATAGGAAGTGTAATGCCTCTAGTTAGTTCCCAGTGCTCTCAGAGCTGAATCCAGAGTATATTTAAACATATAATGACACTTCCATTGATCTGGTCTTTCAGTGCCTTTGGCACCATGTGCCCTTCCCCTCGTGGGTGTATGAGAGGCAGGGCCAAATCCTTTTGGTGTAAATCAGCACACTTCTTTTAACCCTGGCTGAGGAACTGTCTGGCACAATGACTCGTTAGCTGCAAGCCTAGTTTGAAGGCTGAGATTTTTTTTTTGGTCTTTTTTTTTTTTTTCTTTCTATTATTTTAATATTATTTTAACATTTCCGTGATTTCTTCCATTCTACCTGAGAGCCTTGCTTGGATGAGTCCAGCCCAGACTGTCTCTCCTTGGCTGGCTCAGTCAGACAGTTTTATTTCTGCTGCTCGAGGTGTTTTTTTAAGCTGAGTGCCAGAAAGCACTGAGGTGAGCCAGGTGAATGGGCTGGGAAGAAGGGAAGCATCTCCGAAGAGGGAGTGGCAAAATAGAGGAAAATTGTGGGACTTCTCTTTGAAAGAGTGGTGATGAAGGTTAAGCTGGAGCCAGCTGGCCCTGCTAGCTGGCACCGCTGATAGACAGAACCTTTATCAAGTGTCAGCAAAGACATATGACATTTATCACCGTGGAAAGCCGGTGCTGCTGCACTGACAGAGTATATTCAATACACGCCATCTCCACTGTACTGAGATCCCTTAATGGCATGATTTCTCGCTGAGACCAGGACAGCTCTTCCTTCTGCCTCATCTTCTCCCTTCAGCTTCTTTTTGCTTTTTATAGCTTTCCCTCCATAAGTTTTTCTTTCCTTTTTTTTCCTCCTTTTTTTTCTGTTCCCTATCATTTTTTTGCTTTTCCATCTTTTTTTTTTCCCCTGCTCCTTTCCAACGTTGCCCGTTTTCTCTGCCTTTACCCCCGCTGTGTCTCTGTCCCCACAGCCCAGCAGAGCACCCCCAAACCCTGCACCCTCAGGCAGGCATGGCGTAACCACAGAGGAATAATTTCCAGACCTGGGTTATAAAAGGTTTCAGATCACTTCAAGTCACAAGGAAGGTAAAAAGCTGCTGTTCATGAAATTCAGGCTAAAAGATTGGAATTCCTTCATCAATGGAGCTAAACCAATTTCAGGTATTTTAGGACTGTAAGATGAGGTTACAGATACATCTCTTGCTGCACGGACCGCTGCTCAACAGGAAGAAAAGAGATGTGAGGCACTGCAATTAAGTGATTATGCAAATCTGAACAGGGTTTTTGTTTTAAAGTATTTTCCAGTATGAACACGATGTGATTGCAAGAGACGTGTGAGCCACCCTCGGAGCCAAGAAACAGGGACAGCGTGTCCCTGCAGAACTCACACCTGGGAATAACTGAGCCAGTCACTGGATGTCACCATTGAGCTGCAGAAATGTGGCTGGAAGTTCATTATTTATCTGCTTTTAAAAGGACTAGTTTTTAAGGAAAGCATCTGTCACCGGAAACCCTTGGGTGATTCAGCACCTTGCTATGGACTGGACCTTGCATCCTCTTGCTTAGCAGAAGAGCTGAGACCAGTATTCCAGTATCAGGCATTCAGTAACCACCAGCCCCAAAAGGATTTGGTGATCTACTACCTGACTAGTGCTATGAGAATGAGAGCCCCAAACAGAAGGAAAACAGAATAATTTTCACTTAACTGGAAATGTTCAGTTGTTTCTAGTCTCTTAGGCTGTGTGTAGGAAATTATCTCTGATGATCCAATTAGTAGAAGGGAATGGGGATCTATATGGGACTGAGGATGTACTCCTAGCGTAGATTAAAAGAAAACTCTGTATGTCTATTTAAAAAAAAAAAAGAAAGAGGGAGTGGGGGGTAGAAAAAGCCAACAGCCAAAGAGAAGAGAGATTCTTTCTCAGATACTCTCTCAAGAAATGAGAGAATGTCTGTCCAAGGAGTGATGTGCTGGTTTGGTCCTTCCTGAAAAACAAACAAAAAAATAGACAAGACTTCATAAGATTCTTGAGCCTGTTAGGCAAGTTTTTGGTAAGAGCAATATGTCTTAGTATAAGCAACTCAGCTTTATATAGAACCTCACTTGTTACAGACAAGTCTGGACACACACTCAGGTCAAAAGATGCACCTGAAGAAGAGGCAAGCCCAAGTAATCTTCCCAGACAGCTTTCCTCCCTTTAAAGCAAGACAGCAGGCGGAAAATTGTGGAAGTGAAATTATAGTGGAATTGTGTCAGCTAGAAGATATTGGTTTTTTCTGGAATATTGGTTGTCCTCTGTGAACACAAGGCTGTGCCATTTGGAGAAAATCTCTTTTGGGAGAAGAGAAGCCAGTGGAAGAGGAGGGGCTGCAGAGCAGCCAGGGTGCAGGAGAGCATTACGCTAATAGCAAAGGGGAAGATGAAGAGAAGGGACAGGGAGTGCTAATTTAACACAAAATCAAGATGTTGAGAACCAGATTAATTGAGGTACCAAGAGACTGGAAGGAATAGAAAATCTTTAATTGCCTGTGCACCAATGTGAAGATTCTGGGTTGTAAAGGAGGAATAGGAATTGCTCACGTATGAGCATCAATTCAACCTACTTTGGTGTTACTGAAACCTGATGGGAAGATTTACATGACTGGAATGTTAAAAGCACTGGCTACAATCTGTTTAGCAAGGAAAACCATAAAAAATACAAGTGGGAGGGCTGTATTCTTATGTCAAAAATGGCATTGCGTGTTTCTGAGTCTCTGAGAACTCAGAAGCAACTGATCTGAACAAATGTTCTCACAAATAAAGACCAAATTGGGTCCTGGCTGCTACCTATTGCAGACCAGAGAGTGACTTGATTTCTTGTCTGGCTCTTTAAACACCTCTCTATTATAGGTAGGAAGAAAAGACTTTAATCTGAATGGCATGTAAAGGACATCTCATGCTGCTAGAACTAAAATATCTTTGATTTTTTTTTTTAATAAAAAAGAAGATGACAATTTCCTAACTTGAAAAGTGTTTTATCCAACAGGAGGGAAAATGGTGCTAGACCTCATCATCTTGACAGATAAAGAGAATTCACTCACGGAATTAAAAGTCAGAGAGTTGTTTAGATGCAAGTGACATAGGCTTGATTACACTCACTACACGCAAATGGAATAACGTCCAAACCACACAGATACACAGATTTCACAAAGATGAAAGTTATTTTGAACTCAATCGTTTGGGTAAAGGGATTTAAAGGGAAAAAAGTAAATAACTAGGAACTCTGACAACATTGTATTTGCTTCAAAAATACTATTAGCACTAGCAAGGGAAAAAATAATAAAAAAATGAAACAACCAAAAAGCTTACTTGAAGAAAGGTTAGCCTGATATTTAGAGGACAGCTGATAACTTGCTATGTAAAATGTGACTCAGTAAACACCTGCAGGTACCAGATTCAAGACAATCTATGTTCAGGTTTGCTCCAGGTAGGAGTGCAAAATGTGCAGCTATCTTGAAACCACAGAAGTAGTTCTGCACTAAGCGCTTGTGACAGTTCAGTTTAGATCTGTTCAGTGAATAAACGGTGTGTGTGGATGAGCCCTCAGTCATTTAGCTGCTCATTGACATTGAAATTCAACTTTGTGTGCCCTGCCAGCCCAAGAGCTATGCACCATCTGGTTCCCATGTCCGCTCCGTTGAAGGGACACCAATAATTCCCTGGCTTGGCTTGTGCCGGTTTAAGAGTGAACTTCAGCACGAATGGGAAGTGAAAGGCCAGCAAGCACTTCAAACATTTCATAAAGTACAGAGGGAATTCATAAGAGGTGGAGACAGGCCTTAGACCAAAACTTTCATCTGGCCCATAAATGATATTCCTCGAGCTTCTGATTTCCTGCATCCCAGATCTTTACTGAAATAATTTCCCTGGGGACTTAGAGCTTTAACATGTCTAAAGTCTGGGCCCAAACCTCTCTGTGTCTCTTCTTTCCCATAGGATTGGGAAGGGTTCGGTGGAGGCTAGATATTGGGGACTAGTACCAGTATAAGTTGGGTACTGACCTG
>NW_010123092.1:0-591 GCF_000699245.1 Pterocles gutturalis
CCTCCGCCGGGCTGCGGAGAGGAGGGACAGGCTTGATGGATTAATAACTGACTCCTTGTCCTCAAATTTGAAAATTATTCCTCTCGGTGTCTACGGGATTCTAGGAACCAGACAGAAGATTTGGCAAAACCCTCTTCGGTTCCACACAGACATTTTTATTTTTTTTTTAGTTTATTTCCCCTTTCTCGAGTGCATTATATTAAATGCATATTGTCTAAATAAACCGCGCATTGTGTCAATAGCTGAACTTGGGGAACTCCGGCCGCCTCTCGGGTGGGACAGGCAGCTCTGCTCAGCTACTCTATCACTGTTTAATAAAGGAGATTAGCCTAGATGGAGTGCCACGAAAAGTCTGGGTCTTGCTGATGGGGAGGGGGAAAAAAGAAAAAAAAAAAAAAAAAAAGAAAGCGGTTTTCTCTTTCTCCCCGAGCAATCTTTTCACCCAACTAGAAGATTGCAACACGTCAGACGTAGACTGAGGATCTTCTTATCTCTGACAGCCACTGGAGCACTGGAGAGTCAGAGGGGAGGAAGGCAACCTTTATGGGAGCTGGGGACAGCAGAGTGCAACAGAGATAGGTTGCGAGCAGG
>NW_010123092.1:1043-2151 GCF_000699245.1 Pterocles gutturalis
GAGATAGGTTGCGAGAAGGAATGAGTATGTGCTAGAAAGCCTGCCTAAATCTGTAAGCAATTGCGCTTGCTACTAGCTGCATAACAGCCTTGCCCTCAAGACCACCCTGGGAGCTTTGAAAAAAAGCACTGGGTCTTCGCACCTCGCCTGCAGAGAGCTGCGCTCGCTGGCTTTGAACCTTGCGAGATCACAGGGGTTGGGCAAGTTTCAGGGGGATTTCTGGTTGTCGCAGGAGCCGTCCAGCAATCGCTGTTCTGCCGCTCCCTTCCCTTCCCCGCCAAACTCTCGAGCAGTCAGCTCGCCTGTGTTGGTTTGTTTTGTTTTTGGTTTTTTATTTGGTTTTTTTTTTTTTTTTCGATGAACACCATTCTTTCCACCCTGGGAAGACTAAGGAGGTTAAACTCCCCGTCTGAACCCAAGCCCTGGACGAGTGCAACTGAGGTTATAGAAATCCGGGAGGGGAAATGACGAAAATGCTTTATTGTGAATAAAACAAGAGGGAGGAGGGAGGGGCCGAACTTCACAAAGGTGAAGGATGGGAAGTTTGCAGAGCTGAAGATTCAGCCTGTCTCTGAACACCAGGCGGGGGGGTTAGTCATTATTTCCTTCTGTCTCTCGGAGGCTGCAATGGCACCTCCCCCCCAATTAGCTGAACCTGTCCCACTTGTCGGCGTTTGTTTCTGGGTAAGGTTTCGCTCCTCAGCGGCTTTTGGGGGGAGCTCGGTCACGGAGCCGCCAGCAACTCCTGGCCCTATTCCCCACCCGGGAATTAAGTGCCAAATCTGGAAGAGGGACTTATCTTCCTAGCCAAGCTCCCAGGTCAACTTCCTCGTAGGAAAGCTGATTTATGCCTGTTTATACTTATGGAAAAAGGAGGCAGAAGCCAAGTACAGCATCTCTCAAAAATCTCATTGTCTTTGAGGCGGGAAGAAAGAAAGGGGAGGCAGAAAACGTAAAATGATAAAGGTTTGCCTTATCGTGGTAGAGAGGACTTGGCCAGAAAGGCAAACACAAGGTTTTGCGTCACCTCCCCGAGGCTGAAGCCTTTTCCGTGTCCGACAAAACGACCGGGTCTCTCCGTGCGCCCCGGCTGGGGGAAAAAAAAAAA
>NW_010123093.1:0-5700 GCF_000699245.1 Pterocles gutturalis
CAGGACAATGGCACTGAGGAAAACTTGGGATTTTATCTTCGTGGCAGAAAGTTTTAGTAAATGGACATGAACTTTGGTGAGGGAAAAATGTTATATCTCAGAAATTTTTTTCTTTTATAAAATGTTAAAGGTGAAGGAAAAGGTTAATTTTAGGATCCGGTTCATAGTCCTAGCAAAACCTGCAGTGAGTGCACATGTGTACAGTAACCTTGTGTACTCTTACCCGTCTGTATGTGCACACAGCTGCTGTTCAAATCACACAGACTGCCAGATGGCGAAGATGTTACCGTCCTGTAGTATCCACATGTACCAAAAGTGAAACCTGCAATGAGTGCACATGTGTACAGTAACCTTGTATGTGCACACAGCTGCTGTTCAAATCACACAGACTGCCAGATGGCGAAGATGTTACCGTCCTGTAGTATCCACATGTACCAAAAGTGACATAAGGTCTACACCTGCTTTAGAAACAACCTCTAGGCATTTATTCTACAATCATATTATGGAGTTATCAGCTAGTGCTTTAGGGAGATAGTGGTTTACATCCACTTGCAGTGGCTGATAGGGAGGGGTGGCTGGGAAGAATAGATTCAAACGGTAGTAGTAGCTGAACGGTGAATGGGAGTTAGTCCAAAAAGTCAAAAATGAGGCCAAATGTAGAGCAGGTTGAAATGAGTTCATGTTAACGGCATAGTGTTAGAGACTAATTTTTGCCTTGAACCTATTTGACTTTTCCTTAGGTTTTTTGAACTTTGTTTTCTTGTTCAGTATCTGGGGCTCTGTCCAAATAGAAAGGGAATGTGGATCGTCCGGACTGTAAAAGGGCGGGGGCTTGCATCTCAGCCGTAGCTTCCCTCCCTTGCAGATTTAACGCTAACTGTACTCCCAGAGTTGTCTAGGATTTTAGTACAGCACTTCCTGCGAGTGACGGGATGCTTCCAAATCTGCATAAAGGAGGCAGTTCACACCTGCCATTCCCGTAAGCGCTTAATTTCACATGACTAGTCATCTTTGTCACCTGTCAAAATGAGTCTGTCTCCAGCCATACCATATGCCATCTGTGGGCTTTATCTCTGTTATTAATTCAGGACATGTGAGTGATACACCAACCATTTAGATGGAGTCTGCACGGTGGCGGTGTCTTTAAATGCTTAAGGAGTGCCAAGTGTACTGTACCACGAGTCGCAGTAGCATTTCTTTGCTCTTTTGCTTTGATTTTCCGTGTCAGCTTGGTGTTTATCCTCCTTAATCTATGGAAGCTGATACCCTATAGATGGCTTCCTCAAACGTGCCCTAACACATGTATTACAGTAAGATTACTAATTCACTTTTCTTTTTTTTCCTTATTGTTGGGGTTGGTGTTTTTTTTTTCCTCTGAGTGCACAGAACATTTTTGAGCATTGTCTTGAATAAGTTAGAGCGTAAGCTGATTGGAAACACTTTTAAAAAGGGAATAGTATGCACACATTCTTCAACGGCAGACAAAAGGGCAGGTTGATTTCAGGAATTAAAAGCCCTTTAGGGCATGTATTTGCTTTGTTGCTAGTATTGTTGTCATTTTCATAGACTGCTGCATTTGAAAGCGCCAATTAAATTCTGTTGATTTGACCAGAAAAAATGAAAACGGTGGCATACATTTAAATAAATTAATAAATAAGCTCCTGACCTCTTAGTAATGTGGGTGCTGTAGTGTTTTGTAGTCAGTGGACCATGCAACTTTCCCTTGCTGTAATTACATAGCTGTCGCAGTGCAAACCGTGTTTATCTTGCTGGCAGTAAAACGGAAATAAATTGAAAGAAATCTCAGATACTAAGGGAAGGGGGAGAGGGACAGTTGCATCTAGGCTTCTGAAAAAGAAAGGGATGCTTACTGTTTCCTTTGGTGTTAAATTAAATGCTTGTTCATCCTATAGAGGTGTCTTTGCTTACTCTGTGTATTCCACCTTTTGTTTTTTTAGTACTAAAATACTTGGTGTCTCCTATTCTTGCTCTTAAAGTGTTCTTTGTCTTTGGGGTTTCCAAATACAGCGCATTTCCTTGAAATTACTCCTTAAGATATAGTGTCATGGGAAATTTTCAGTGGTGAACTTGCCCCAGAGTGAATGTGTATTTCAATATTATAGGGTTGAGAAAGGGATCTCTGCTGTGCTTGGAGATACGTTTTGTCACACCACTTTCTCTAGTCTAGGGTTTTAATATCTCAGACTCAGCAGGTCCTGAAGTCCATAAATGCTTGGCAACATGGTTGCTGCCAGGTGGCAGAATATGATCTGGCTTAATAAATGACACAATAAGAACCCATGTTACTCTTCTTGAAGGTTTTGTGTTGTATTTTTGAATCCTGGGTGTTCTTAGAAACCTTAACATGTATTGGGAACTTTGATGAGCAATAAGGATTTGCTTCTAGATAACGTAGGAAGGAATATTTGTGGTGCTGGGAATGAAGCTCCTGTTCTTTGTAACACTATTAGAAAAAATGTTTTGAAAAACACAGAGAAAGAACTGCTTTTATTTATGCAAGATTCAGTTCTCCATCAAGAGAGAATATTTTATGCACGTATCTAGTGCTGTGCTGTATTTAATAATATGGTGTTGCAAAAAGGTGTTAACATTAAGTAGTACTTTGCTTGCCCAGTTAAAGCTGTGCATGTTAACTATACCTTAATTATGATTTGCTCATGTGAGTGTTTCTCTTGCTCGTTAGATATCACAGGAATGAAGAGTGTTTAAATGCAGACAGATCCACTCTCAGTCTTGTGCTGAGCGTAAGGTTGTCTGTCAATTACTTATAATACTGCCTCAGCCCAGCAGTCCTTCGGAGCTGTGCCGTACTTTGGTGGATTACTAGCCAAAAATAAAAATCTCCATTAATTGAGCTGTTTGTTCAAAGAATGGATAGTACATACACAGGAAACTGTATTTTTTGCAAAATAAAGCGAGAATTTTAGCAGTTACTGTGTGCTTCAAGGCATTGAGGTAGAAGCTATTGTCAACTATATAGCTTCCATAACGAACTGTGCTATCTTTTAATATTTCTACCTTCACTGAAAACCAAATAAGATCTCACTTCCCTATCATAAGTTCTACCAACTACTCTCCATGCTGTTCCAAAAGCTTCTATTTAGTTTAGATGCATAAACCCCTTTGTTTTCTTTGATAGATGAGCTGTCACATTCCTTGTGCTTTGCAACATCATCTACATAATCTTCAGGAAGACTGCTTGCTTCATTAGGCTTTGGCATTTGTTTAAAAAAAAATGTTTGCTGGTTTGTTTGGGGTTTTTCTGAGATGAGTATTCTTTGAAAATGAAAAAAAGGAAAAAAATGTGTTCTTGAAAGTTTAGTAAGACAACATATAGTACTGGCTTTGGGTTTCTGTACCGTTGTGAATTGAGGAAAAGACGTAAGATCTCTTCTACCCAGTCTTTGGATTTAATTAGTTCAGTCCTGTTAAATGTGCAAGAGCTGCTGAAGAACAGAAATTCTATACTATCAGTCTTGTCATTATGTTTTTTGAATACTTTTATGCTATTTTGCTATGAAATTTAGCTCAGTGAATTGGATATCTGCAAAATAAAGAAAGTTACAGCACTTGCCTAAAGGTTCAGGTTTTGATTAAAGCCTTCTGCTCTTTTCCTTCCACTGTAACCTGCTGAAGCAGATGCTGTTTTAAGGAATTGTACTTGCTTGTTTGAAATAGAGAGGCTTCCTGGCAGTGATCCGTGCTGGTGCAGCTGAACTCGGATGGGCTGTGCCATTCAGTCCTTCTGAGCAGAAGCCATCAATTCTTTTATATCCTGTGGGAGTCTCATCTTTGAGGTGGGGAATAAATGCATAGTATGGAAGACACTAGCAGTACAGTTCACTCATCCAGGTTTCTGAAGACAAAAAGGTAGTGCAGCAGCGCTGCTTGCCTGTTGGAAGTGTGTGCTTCTCTATGCTTTAATTTGATTTTTTTCAAGGTTTTATTGGCATGAAGTGTGATTGAGACAGAGAGTTATTTAAGGTAGCAGTGTGCTGTTGCAATAAATCAACTTTTTAGGGAACTTCCCAATATGTGTTTCTAATGTATACTGCAAAGCAGAGTATTAATTTACTTCTGGAAAAAAAAAATATTTCATTTGAGGAGTGCTTAATGATGAGAAATTAGAAAGCACCATGGAGAAAACAAAGTGTGTATATTCTTGCACATGAGAATTAATCATTTCACAAGGAATTAGCATTAGCTGTTTGGTTGGCTGGCTTTAAGTCATTAAGCCATCACTATAGCCGTTAATTAAATGTACATTTTGCCTTAATGTGAATAGATGTACTGAAGCTGGACCAACAGCACTCTGAAGCCCCACAAAGTCTGTTTAGGATTGCAATGGTGGCTGCAGCAGCAGTATGCACAGCTTTCATCTTGGAAAGCACTGAAGTGTTGTTCATGCATGTACTGCATGTTTCCAGCCATACAAGTTCCATCGGCTCGTGTGGGGCCTGAAGGTGTGCAATACCTTGAGGAAATCAGGGTGGTACTAGTAATGCTGAACGTATCACTGAATTTGCTGTGTTTTGGGGACACGCTTGCAGAGACCCGGGTCTGCTAGGGCTCCATACAGAGTAGTAGGGAATCACCATCTAGCAGGTGTAGATGCTGACGCTGTACATTTTACCCAATATAAGGTCAGTCTTACTTTAATATTGGAAGCAGGTTGTGATAGCAATACCAGTTTTCTTATCATGAAGTATTTCAGCAACCCAAGTTAGAATATCTGTACTGGGCATTACTGTTTTTGTGAGATAAATGCCAAAAATGGTACTCTGCAAAAAGGCTTTTTCTGTTCTTGGGTATACCATGTGTATCTACACAAAGAGTCATGTCTTGGAGAGAAACATATGTACTTTTTAACTGAGTAGGAGAGTTGTTAATATTTCTGTGTTTAAAATAATCAGGTAGCTAATATTTAGTGCTGTGTGTTTCCTTGTTTGTGCACTGACTTTGCTGTATTTTGGTGACACTTCAACTGAAGCTTTGAACTATGAAATACAGCATTGCGTTGTGCTATGATCTGAGTGTCACTTTTTTTGCAAGAACTCCTCTTAGCATGTCCTCGCTTTTAGTAAAAGAAGACATGGCAAGGTTTTGAAGGCACATAGATGGTTTTGGTTTGGTTTTTAAGAGATTAGGCTCAATATATAGCCACGAGGGAGACAAAATTGCTTAGCTAGCTAGGGTTGTCTCTAAGATTGGAAGCAGTAGAGAGATCCCACACCTAGGAGAACAGCTGGGAACAGCCAGAGCTGAGCATATGGCTCTCATGGCTAGTTCTCCTATCAGCAAATCACAGCTTGTAGTCTGGTTTGTATCCACTTCTAAGGGTGGGCTAAGCTAATAACAGTTTTTTGTTCGGTAATGTAGAAGGCATTTTTCCCATGTGACAGAACAGATTTTTGCCCTCCCTCTGGCAACCCAAAGATTTGATTTGCAAGTTCAAATTACATTGGTCAGAGTTGCATGGGGTTCTAACTGTTCCAGTGTGACGTGACTTTATCCTGACAATAAGATAAAGACATGGGCATCAGTCATGTCATATTACATGGAGTATGTGTTGCCACTAAGCTTGTCCATCATATGGTTTTATTACAGATGAGGGGGAGGCATTGCCTTCCAGACAGTGTCCTTGGGGAGGTGTTCAATTCTACATCCTACACGCTCTTC
>NW_010123093.1:5731-26774 GCF_000699245.1 Pterocles gutturalis
CGGTACCATTACTCATGGGGGGCAGGAAGCAGTGGGAAGATTCCCTGTTCGTGAGTTTTACAAAAACTGTTATGGGCTTTCTGGACTCAAGCATAGAATAATAGAATGGTTTGGGTTGGAAAGGACCTTAAAGATCATCCATTTCCACCCCCCTGCCATGGGCAGGGACACCTCCCACCAGCCCAGGTTGCCCAAAGCCTCATCCAACCTGGCCTTGAACCCCTCCAGGGATGGGGCATCCACAGCTTCTCTGGGCAACCTGGGACACTGCCTCACCCCCCGCACAGTGAAACATTTCTTCCTAATGTCTAGTCTAAATCTGCCCTCTTTCAGCTTATACTCATTACCCCTTGTCCTATCCCTACCGCCCCGATAAAGGGTCCCTCCCCATCTCTCCTGTAGCCCCCTTTCAGCACTGGAAGGCTGCTCTAAGGTCTCCCCGGTTCCTTCTCTTCTCCAGGCTGAACAACCCCAACTCTCTCAGCCTGTCCTCATAGGGGAGGTGCTCCAGCCCTCTGACCAATTTCGTGGCTCTCCTCTGGACTCTCTCCAACAGGTCCAGGTCTTTTTTATGTTGGGGTCCCCACATCTGAACACAGCACTGCAGGTGGGGTCTCACGAGAGCAGAGCAGAGGGGGAGGATCACCTCCTTCGACTGCTAATAGTGCTGATCATACTGTGTCATCATTGCCATGCCTGCATCACTAGATCACATCTGTTCCTGAACTGCACTGCAGCAGAGGAATTTATAAAATGGACCACAGCCACTTGATTTTTATCCAGACTGTGCTGGTGGTGGCACCACTGGGCTTGTGAAAGAAAACAGTCAGCAGACACCCCTTGTGACATATCCCAAACTGACATCTGCCGCAAGGGGAAGGAGTTTTGAGGGAGTGCCATTTTGCCAGGCTTCCACGTGGGTGAGCATTTCTTTGGGTTTCACTATTGGCAGAGGACAAAATTTTTTTTGCTAGGAAGCAAGTTATTCAGATTATCGTGACGCAAACACAAGGCAGAATTCACATACTGGATTTTTGCCGACTTTAGGTTAGGGGGAAGAATCGCTGTCCTAACAGCTTGCTGGTACTGACATGAAGATGGACAGATATTGATGTTTGTTGTCTCTATGGTTGCACATGGTGTCATTACAAACAGAGGATTGGTTTTTCTGGTTTAGGTGGTTAAATTTATGTATCGTAATTGCTGGGGTAAAATATACTACCTAAGTAAAAATCTTTATGGCAGTGTGCCTTGTGTTCTGATGTACTCCAGCTGCTAAGAACTGGAAAAAAATGTGGTCAGTATCCTAAAGGATTTTTCACGTACGTTGTTAGATTCCAAATGTGGATGACTTTTGTTTTTTGTAAAGTTGTCTTAAAACAAATTGTGCTACTCTTTGACCTTCTCATCCTTACATGAAATGTCATTTTTGTGTAGTGCTTCCCTTCATTCATAGACGCATTATTAGATGCCAGAGGATAGGAGGAAACAGCAATCAGCTGTTTCACTCATGATTAAAGACAGAAGTTTTCTTCAAAAAGTTGTTCCTTTATTATTTCCAGATGGGAATAAAATTCTATATTGCATTTTTCCTTCCAACTGAAATATATAATTATATCTAGTAATGCAAAGCACTTTGTAAAAAAAAATATAATTATATCTTTATTTTTAAAAAACAACAGGAAGCAGATGTTAAGCTTACAATGTTGAGACCCTGTAAAGTACAGTTATGCATTAGCCCGTGATGTCCTTCAAGTTCTCCCTGGGATATTAACTAATAGTTTTATTAAGTGATGAAATCTAGTATTCTGCGTGCAAGCTGCGGTGTGGGGAAATCTGTCAGCATTGGCTAAGTGTGACTGTTGAGCACACAGCTGTAATTTTATCAAACCTATGTGGTGAAGAACTTCAGTGTACATTTCGGTGGAGGCAGGATAAAAGGTAAGACTGGAACAACCTTACCTTAAAGTTCTGGATTAGACTGTGGTATTTGTATCTGAACACTTACAAAGTTTGGAAGATTGGTTTATCCTGATTTCTGAAGTAATGGTGCAAAACTTTTATTTAATTCGTTACTCTGTTTCCTTCTGAATTGCTCGCTCCAAGTTTCTGGTTCTAAAAAATAAAGAACACTAGTGGCACTTAGAGAAGGAATGGGAGAGAAACAGTGAGGTGTCAGGTGTTTCTGCCTTGTGCTTGTTTTGTTTGTGTTAATCTGTATTCTGTTAAATTCACCAAGGTAATAATGATGATCCTGAAGTACTTGATGGGCAATCAGTTTATCGGTGGGGCCTTTGGGTCAGGTTTGTGCCAGAAAATACAGAAATATACCCAATTGGACTTCAGTGCTTAAAGTGCGCGTGGCATATGTTGTTTAGCTTTAGATATAGAAAGTAAGCAAAGAAAGGACCTCACAGTAGAGTTGTTTGCAGTCTCCTCTCCTCTAGAAGGAGCTTTGAGTCCAGAACGTGCCTGAAACCCGTGGCGCCAGTAACTAAGCTGTATTAGGGTTTCCTGCTATGTGACGTGTGTTGTACCTGTATTTCTGAGACGTATGACAAGCGGTGTACTTTCTAAAGAATGCACGTTCTTTGATATTGGGGGACTGATGTGCATCTCTCGAAAACCAAATGATGCAGTGGAATTATCAGTCATGTTTTTGAGCTTACTTTGATAGCTCTTACGCATACAGGGACCTGTAGAGGCAGTTGAGAAGTTCAGTTAATTAATGCCAGGCATTTTGTGTTCTAGTAGCACTGAACCAATGGAAACAACTTGAAATGACAAAGGCAAAAAAGAGAGGAAAACAAAGGAAACCAACATTTTCACATAACTAGAGAATTTCCTCACTTGTGACTTTAAAAAACAAAACTTTGTGGTAAAACAGGGTAGTTTCTCATTCTTTACTATGTATGGTGTCTTTAACACAGGTAAATACAAGGTAGTTACGATTTTTTATTATTTTTTTAATTCCTGCAAGCAATGTATGGCTAGTTTTGTACACAATTTAAAATGTAATGCTGTTATGGAAAGAATCAATCCCTATTTTCAGGTTAAAAAAACAACCCTTAAAAATATAAGTGGTGTTTAATATGAATGCAAAGGGGAAAGAACAAAATCTTAATTTTTTAAAAGTGGTATTCCCTGTGTTTAGGATAGAAATCTGTTTTTTTTTTCCTATAAAATGATTCTCAGCCTTACAGAAGCTGGAATAAAACAACACTTTTGTAGCTCGAAATTCTAATAAATAGTTTATTACTTTCAAAAAGAATTCACTAATTAATCACACGTTGAAGATGCTATTATTCAGAAGATGCCAAATTTGAGAGGAGTGAAAGAGAGTTGGGCTTTTTGTTGTTGTTGTGAGCTATTTTTAAGAACTTGGCAGATTGAGAAACATTTTATGAAACTTGATTTTTATTGGTTTCTCATAAATCTGTTTTTTGAAGACTGAAGGAAGTACTTTGAACTAAGAGATAAGCAGAGTAATAGGTTTGTGGTACGTAGCTTAGGTTCCAGCCCTTTTGCCATTTCTCATATTTTAGAAACATATTTTATTACTGATAAGCAAAAAAAAAATCCCATATGACTATTAGGATGCTTCATGTAAACTTCATCTGCAGAATTTTCTAGAGCTTAAAAGAGACAGAAAGTTTTCCTCATTTTGTTACTTTATTTTACAGAACTTGTTCTACACGATTTCATTTTTAAAATATATTCTAGCTGAACATCTACAGTTATTAAGGGCATATCAAATGCTTTCATTTGACATGGACACACAAAATCAGTATGGATGCATGGTGGCCTTTTCTTTACTCTTTTATTCATGAAGCCAGATACCTCCAGCTTCCACTGAGAGCCAGGTTCGCTGCACGCAGCCTTTCTGCGCGTCAAACCATATGCCTTTAGCGCAATGTTTAGTTACATAGCTGAGACAGAGGAGATATTCTACTCAGTAACTTATCCACTTCTCTTAGACATTTGTCTAAGAGTATCTTTGAAACTTTTAAAACTGCTTTCAGAAGTTATTTGAGAGAGCTGAGGTTTTGTACGTGTGTTTGTCAGATGAAAGGTGTGTTGAGCGTTTTTTTTTTTTCTCCTTGCTTTAAAAATCAGTGCTTTTAAAGGGCGAGTACCTGAAAGTTGAAAGGCACGACGGTATTTACCATCTCTTTGAACAATCTAAGACAACCTTGTAGCAATACCTAAAGAACATTTAGATGCCTGACTAATATTGCTGATTAATGATCTGGAAAGAATTTGTAAATAGTTGCAACTTAAAACTCAATCTGGCAGCAGTAAGTGTTGTCAGACAGTATCTATGGTGTCAAAGAAAACAGGAGGAATGTCTGAGCGAGCCTGGCTGTAGTGTGCAGAATGCACCGGGCAGAAGAGCAGACAATGAGTGCTCTGTCCCAGGCTGGTCTTGTCTGTTCCCTGCATGGGGAGAAGGGGAAAACCTCAAGTGAAAACCTGGTTGTGTGCTTAATGTGGTTCTTTGTCCAAGTTCACTTATTTTTTGCAGGATAAATATTAGCAGGGTGTATTGTAGCATATTGCATAGATGCTGTTTTGTCTCAGCTTGTAAAAATGTTTAAAATTTCTTGCTAGACTCTATGTCCTTAATTGTGTAAATAATAAAAATGAAAGAAATGAGACCACCATATTCTATTCTCCGTCTCATGTTCCATCACCCTGCCAAGCCTCAATCAGGGGTTTGGTTTGGCTTTGATTTGGGGGTTTGTTTGCATTTTGCTGTTACCTTTACTTTGTTTTCTTTCTGACCTTTTGTATTTGTACAAAATGTAGAACATCTCTGCCTCTTTTCAAGCTGTCACTCTGCTTTTAGCTGCCCCTTGATTAATTCTATCCATTTTATAGCCAAACGCTTTTAATTCCTGGAATCTTATCTCTGAAATAACACAGGTAACATATTTCAGACCACTATTAGAGCAGGTTTGCAGGTGGCCAGATATACCTTAATTAGCAAATGGCCAACTTTAAGGATACTCCAATTAGAGACATTCTCGTATTGGTATCTGAGAACTCATTTGACTCTGACAAGAAAGCAGCTAACCTTTGCCATCTTCTGAGATCAAAACCAGCCACTGTCTGAAATCACCGATTTTCACAATACTTTGCCTCTAAAATTTTCTCTTAATTGGATAATGAATACTATGTAGGGATGCAATCCCATAGCTTTTTTCTTATTTTCTTTGAAAACAAAATTGTCTCCAAATATTTTCATCTATTCCTACTGTTTCAAACTGGGCCACTGCAACTCATTATTGTTGGGTTTCAGAAGTACCACTGGTGATACTACCCCGTATATTATTTTAAAGGAGTTTTGTGTATTGTTTTCATAATTCTTTAAAGCTTCTTTCCTTTTTGAATAACTCGTAGGAAATGGCGAAGATTCTCAATCATCCAAGAGTGTATGCTTTTCTGCACATACCGGTCCAGTCAGCCTCTGACAGCGTCCTCATGGACATGAAAAGAGAATACTGCGTGGCAGACTTCAAACAAGTAGTGGATTTCCTTAAAGAAAAGTAAGTCTACTCCTATTTGAGAAAATAACAGTGTTGGGTTGTTTTTTTTTTTTTTTTTTTTTTTTTTTTGCAATGTCAAGAACATGCGGCTGAAAACACAATTACTTGCAGCTTCATAATTAAGGTATGAAAAAGAATGAGCCTTCTTTAAGGTTTCAAAATCTCTGAGTTTCCTCTAAGCCCCTTGATGTGGTTTGCCCCTTTGCTTGAGCTTTTATAAGCATCTTAAATGTCTGCATGACATGCTTTTAATTTGTCAATATATTCCTAATCTTTTTCGAATAATACATTCTTAGGTTATTTTTTATGCTTAAACTACTAAATATAGACTGCTTGAAGCTAGTGTTATTGAAGTCGTCTTTAATGTGGCTTTTGAGCGTTGTATACTTTGTACTGGAGATGATCCAGCTCTAGCAAATGTGAATGGGTTTGGGTCTTTTTGAAGTAGTAGTTTGTGTCCTATAGCTGATGTACATTTACGTCAAAATAGTAATACTCTAATCCTGCTTATGGGACTGATGATTTCTAGGATAATTTCAAAATTATTTTCCTTAACAACAAAGCTAATTGTGAGAAATAAAGAGTATCATAATGTGTTTACTTATGCTGACCTGAAGATGAAAGTTACATTCACCTGCAAAACTTTTGTAAATACAAGTAATAATTTAATATCCAAGGAAGTATTTTCTTAGCTTTTAAAATGTAATAGTGACATAGTTTGATGGATATTTCTGCAACAATTGTCCTAAAAAAAGGTGTCTGGAGAATTACTTCTATCACCTTGTTTGGCTGCTTTCTCTTTTTACCTGCTTTTTTTGTTGTGTACTTTTTAAAATCAGTTAAGGGTGGTGAAGTTGTACCTTTGATTCTTAAATTGCATTAAAATACTTGTACGTAAAAGAAGCAAATTTTCATAACCAGTTTTTCATGATCACTGAAAAATGCAGCACTCTGGCTGTGTAAAACACATCACGTGAGAGCTGCATGGGGACTATGATAGAAAGAAAAACTGCAACACGATAGAATCGATTTTGCAAACTGCACACATAGTTTATAGGACATTCCCATGCATCTGTGACTACTGATGGAAACGGAGCTGCTTGTCTTCGTACAGGTTGATTTGGCATGAATTTTCCACCCTAAACGAGGCACGTGAATTCTTGGCACTTAATTTGCACGTGACTGTGGGTCAGTGTTAGTTTTTCATTCACAGATACATTGTGTTACCACCTATCCTAAGTGGGCACTGTGTCAGTTCATGTCTTAGTTGACTTGAAGCTGATTCATTATTCTCTTCAGTAGGTTTAGCATTGGCAGCTACTGTCATTAACAGCAGCTGGATTTTTGATAATCTAGTATAGCTGGCACATGTTGGGGCATATGGGAGTTTATTAAATCATTCATCTCTTGCACACAGAAAAGAGTGAATTACTTAATATCCAAATTTAAAACAGCTGGTCATTGACTGCACAGTAATCTATGACATACGTCTTTTTCCACAGGCTTTTTTGTAGTGAATTTAACAAGGAAGGAATAATTGGTTTGATGTCTTAATTTTAAATAATCATAAACTTTATTTATCCTACTTACTAAGAAACTACCAAGTTATCTTGTAGTTCCTGTTAGCAAACAGCCTGCAAATATTAAGATGGAAAATTCTTTGTACCGTATGGCAGCAGGATGAGGAAGCTATGCAAGGCAGAGAAAATGTTTTAGATGTTTGAACACATGCACATCTGTAAAACTAACTTCTTCTTTTTTTTTTTTTTTTTTTCTTTTGGGCTTAAGAGCATAGTGTCTTCATTTGTAGTCTTTCCTCCCATGGCAGCAGCCAGCTATTCCATTCCAATATAGATATTCCCATAAAGATCTCAGCACAAAGTTTGCCAGGACTTAACATTGCTGCAGACAACTCCAGAGCTTAGAGCCAGAATAGCTAAAATTAAATATGTGTTTGAACTACTTTAATAGCCAAAAGGGATTGTTTCCATCTTCCATTTATCAAAAAGGAAAACTAAAACAAAAGTAGAACCCCTTGTATCTCCTTTCTCTATTCCTGTGGCCATCAAGTCACCTAGAAGCTTCCTACGCAAAATATACAGGGTCTTATCAGGAGATTCCAAATGATGCCTTTGTCTCTAAAATGTGACATCTGCTCTGACAGCATCTTCACCTAAAACTCTATTAAACCAATCATTCTATAGACTGACCTGCTGAAGAAGTAAAGCCACACATCAGGGCATTATATGGTTATCAGTTAAGTGCTTAATAACTTGAGTCCAAACATCTCAACAAATAAAAATGAAGTACAGCAAGTAAAAACAGAGGAAAATGGGGAAGAATGAGCCATGTCATCATTTTGGTTTTGGAAGCCTAAAGACACCAAGTGATTCCTGAATCTTTCTTTTCTCAATCAGGCCAACAAAACACTGCTGGACTATTTTATCGCAGAAGAAGGAGCAAATGCCTTTCCTTCCTCTGCAGAGCCAGGAGTGATGGCAGAGGTCTCTCCTTCTGAGAGCGGGGATTTATTCATATCCTGCTGAGTGCAGAATGCCTTACAGAGAAGCTGGAGTTCTCCAAAGCAATTACTTTTTTCTTGTGTTGAAACTCACTTTTTAAAAGAATGGAGCATTCTAGACCCTCTGAGACTGAACTTGAACATGTAACTTTTTTTTCTTCTCTTTGAGGACTCATTCTTCAGGCAGGAACCATAGAAATCATCTTTTAAAATGAATATTGATGTTCTAGAACAGTCTTCTGATACGCTTTATTTTTTTATAGCCACTCTCCCAAGCCAGGTGACAACATTTTTGGTTTATTATGAAGATCAAGAGTAAAATATGTAGAATATAAAGCCAGAAACTCAAATCCATTAGATTGAAAAACTGAACTACAGAAATCTTGTTTTATACTTTTTTTTTTTAGAAATACCTTCATTGATATTTTGCACTTTTTTTTTTTTTCTTCACTGAAATTTCAGTAAATTCAGATATTCAGAAAAATACTGTTTTGCAGTTGCTAGGTCAGTAGCTCATCTACAGATATAACATAGGTGGATATATATGTACTTACTAAGGATTTATTTGTGAACTGTTCTAGAGAGCAAGAGCACAAAGGAGATGAGGATGCACTGATTAATTTAGAAGGTGATCTTGTACAATTTATACATAGTCTGTAGGGACTAGGGACTAGTGCCCTAGTCTGTAGTCCTTAGGGACACAGTAGTCTGGAGGGATTATTCGCAAGACGGATTCATGGGTGAGATATTAATTTCAATGTGTTTGCAAATAAATACAGGATCTTTAGAAATTGCTGCTTAGTAAATTCAATCCAAACCCAATTTAGTCTTACATCAGAAAGTCTTTTAATTGTGGTGTCATTATATCAAAATACGAGTTGCTTTTCAAGTGATCTCAACTTTCAGGATTCAGCAGCATAAATTATATTTCTGAAAAGTGATGTTTGGAGTTGCAAAATAAGCAGAATTGCTTTACTTATCTTGAAGTTTTGAAAGTTAATCCCCTGGAATTTACTTTTGCTGATAAAAGCAAACATTTGGATTATATTTTAGTTAAGGAAACCTGAGATCTGAATGTCATATTCTGTAGTTGCTTGAATAATCAGCAATGTGAATATATACCCATTAAAAAAAAAAAATCCTTAGACGGGTAATGTGTTTTCCAAATTTCTTGTTAGCTGTTGTTCACCATTCTGGTTTGTGAAGCAATTATGTTGCTCATCAAAGTTTATATTAATCTTTCCCTTTTACTACCACTGGATAAGATATGAGAATTGTAAAGGGAAAATCTAGATGAATAAAAAAAGTAGGGAAATCTAGAGCTAGGCTGAATCATTATAAATTTCTGTTTTGGAAAAGCTGGGTTTGCCTTGCAGTTTGTTTTTGTTTGTGTTCTGAGACAGAAGCGGAATATTAATTGTGAGTGTCTGCTGCTGTTCACTTGAGATTCTCTCATAATTCATACTGGAAACATCGGAGCTTTCCAGCATCATCTGAAAGCCAGCCCACTGGAGCTGCCAGAGGGGAAAGCCACGGCTCTGTCAGGCGGGAAGTTCTCTTCTTTTTTGCACTATTTCTCTCTTCATTAGAACCAGACCTACTAGCAAGCCTGTCCTGGCCTCCGTTACTTTTAATGGTAATCAACTATTGATTTTCCAGCTTACATAGATAAATGATTGCATGCAGTTGGGAAAAAAGGTAAAAAACCAAAAGTAAATGAGTGCAGTGGAAAAAAATCTCGAGCTTGAAAGGAGATTAATCACTCAGGTATGAATTCGGATCTTAGTTGCCCAGCGATTACAGACAACTGCTGAGTGTGTGAAGAGACTGGAGATACTGTCCAAATTGAGAGGAGGTGTTGTACAGTCCTTTGGGACAGCTGGCTTCAGGGAGGCTTCCCTCTTGCTTTACAAGGAGTTACACCAGTAAATGGGACCTTTAGCAGCTTCCCAGGCCACCATTGAATTCTGGTTTTAAGGATGGTGGGAGATTCAGCAGCGACTGTCTCATGTTTCTTTTGATCTGCCGTGACTTTCACTGCAAGAGTGATGAGGCATTGGAACAGGCTGCCCAGGGCAGTGGTGGAGTCACCATCCCTGGAGGGGGTCAAGAAACGTGTAGATGTGGTGCTTCGGGACATGGGTTAGTGGGTTGGGTGGTGTTGGGTTGGCGGTTGGACTTGATGATCCTTGAGGTCTTTTCCAACCTTAACGATTCTGTGATAAATGAAAATTTTCATAGTCTGCTTTCTCAGTGTAATTGTGTCCAGTATGTTTCAGCATGGCTGCTCTTGTCTTTCTGAGAAATTTCACAAGCAGGAATTTGTTTCACAGGTTCTAGTCTTCTGTTGTGACCTTGTTCTTATGCTGGGCATTGTAACACATGCCGTAAAAGCTTAGGTGGGCAGTTCAGCTGTTTATTGTGATCCCTCTATTTCTTTTATGAGTATCTTGCTATCCAGAAGTCTTCCACTTGAAAGTTTTCTCTATTTTTTAGTAGCTAACTTCTGACTGAAATAATGAACAGGGAAGAATATCTTCCCAAAAGCTTGTTTCTAAATACTGATGGTTTTGAAACTATCCCAGGCCATGTGGCAGTAGTATTGTCTTTTATCACATTATCGTGACAGTTATTGAAACTAGAATTTGAAGGCAATGAATAGAATAATTTTAAAATAACCATTTACTATTTTTACTTACATTTTTCTGCTCACTTTCAAAATGCAGGTAATTATGAAGTAGGCTATAACAGCTCCTTCATCTCTTTTTGCAGCATGAATGTGTGTCATTTTCTCTCTCAAAATGCGCTGGTGTTTCTCAGAGAGAGACATCACTGAGCTCACTTTGCAGATATGCAAATCGTGGCCCTAACAAACGTTGACAAGTTTTTCAGATTTAGGCTTTTTTGAATGGGTTTTAGTACATCTTTTCTGTCAGTCTAACTACTGCAAATGCAAATGTCATCTGTTTAAAATGACATTTTCTGCTAAGAATTGCTGAGTGTATTTGGTACTTCCCTGTAGTTTCATACCTCCATCTCTTTTTTTTTTTTTTTTTTTTCCTGCAGTTGGAGTTTGAACTAATCACTTTACCAAATGTGTCTCTTTTTTTTTTTTTTTCCTTTGGTGTTTTAAATGAAAAGTAGTGAATAAGCACCAAAAAACTAAAATGTGGAGTTTTTTCACCAAACAGGTATGGCAGAAAAATAGATTCAAGTTAGTGCTGAGACTTCACCCTAGTGATCAGTGGTGTAGTCTTTGATGCACTAGGAGCTCCTTGTACCACAGGATTAATTGTCCTCAGGTGTTGTGAATTTTAAATTTGGGCTTACATAAAGCAGTTGCTAAATAAGTCTTCCTGCTTTGTGTTTGTTTCATAAGGTCAGGTCAAGAGATGTAAGTAGGTGAGAGGTTTCAAAGATGCTGAACACTTGCAGATCCATTAGTTTCATTAGGATACTTTGAATATTTAGTGTTCAACTACCTGAATTTAAACAGTATGTTTTTCTTTGGTACTGACTGGGAAGAGACAAACATTAGGCATTCCAGGATAGCTTGTTTGTTTGTTTGTTTGTTTTCCACTATAACATACTCCAACCAAGCTGAATATCATTTTAGGAGGGCAATCTTTCCATTTCGGCTTGTGCAGCACTTCTTTGCCCTTTCCTCAGCAAATGCTCCTGTACCTTAGTTTTCTCGGAAGGAAATATACAGAGGAGATTTCCTGGAGGAGGAATGGAAGGAGGGAAGGAAGGTTGCTTACAAATATCTGCATCTTTTTAATCTCCTGTCTTCTACAGATTGTTGAATCAGATTTCAGTTAGTTCACGGAGAGACCTCTTACTGACACAGTCTGCATGGTTACATCTGTTGCCACTTTATCAATTACTAGTCACTGTTTTGTCGCATAGTCTTTCACGACAAATGCATCAAGGATATCGGGGTTTTCTGGGCTGACAACTCTCATCTCCGTCAGGATGGCGGCTGCCAGAAGTGAATGCTTTTTTCTACTTCTGGTGGTCCCATGCCTTGTAAAGTGCGACTGTTAAACTCTTTCTGTAACAGGGCTGGGGAAAACATCATTTGCTGGAAGGTGAACTGAAAGCTGCAGCTGAAGCTGGGGTGGTGTGGAAAATGCGTTAGACTTGTTGTGGTTGTTATTTGTAGAATTTTGGGCACTTAAAAAAAATCTGTTAATAGCGAGTTAGCTGTTCAGCATCTATTTTGAACAATGTGAATGTTTGTCAAGGTCAATCTACAGCCTTCACTTTCTTGTGTGTGTATATAGATAAAGAAATTACTAAAGTCTCTGGCTGTATGACTGAACAAAAAACCCAGCCTCATCTGTGTTAATTATATTTTGACAGAAGTCTTCTGAAAACACACAGGGTATAGCAAAAGTTTCAGTGATGGTGATCTCTAGAAGTTCTGGTTTTCTTTTTTTTAGAGTCTTAAAGAGCAACAAAACCCATTTCCCTTGAAACACTGTGATGTGCTACTGGGAGCACTGTTTTGTGTCTTACTATACAATGAGTTATTTACTCTAAAGAGTATACAAATAATAGTGTAACGGGTTTCTGAAGTTTTAAGGATGTTTTCATAAATGTGGTTACTTACATTTTTACTTAGTCATGTGCCCACAAGAAGAGTTGGGAGTAAAGCCTGTGTGGTATTTTTACACTAGATTCTGTGCTTAATGACTTTAACTAATATGAAATATAAGCTTTTTATTGCCATTAGATATTTGGGTTGGGTTTTTTTTAAACAAATATTTGGTGTTTCACTGTTATGCTCATCCTTGCTTACCTCTTCCTTCCAACTGTTTCTTCTAATCAAATGAATTCCCTTCTAAATGAGACAGTAAAATGTACAGACCTAGGACTATGCTGTAAGGAGTGGGGTTGAGTCAATTTGGAGGGCTATAGGGGGTGTTGTAGTATGAGTATAATATTGAGGGGTAGTACAAAAATTAGAAACATAAAACCGGTTTAAAAAAACAAAACAACTCTTTGCTATTGGGGTGGTAAAATGCTGATAAAAGCCCATGGGAATATCTCTTTGCCAGTTCTCAGCGCTCATTTTTCACAAGTTGTCTTTTTTAAAGTGGATCGTACCTTGTCTGAGCAAGAGACTTGGAGTTTCAGTGCATGACGTGGTACCAGTACCCTTTGTAATAAAGGGTTATTTGTTCTCTGCAGATGCGTATACTAGAGCTCACTCTGTTAATGGTTTGCTGGTACATCTGTCAGACCCTTGCTCATGTGTTGAGCACACTTAGCCTGAGGATGTACATATGCAAATACTGATTGAGTCACACAATGTGAGGTTAACATAAAGTAATTCCAAAGTTACAGGCTGCTTTGAAGATTAGATGGCACTAAATGTAACTCCAACCTATTTATTTTTTGGGAAGGTACTGGTTAGGAAACTATGAATTCAAAATTTCTATATGCTCACCTTCTGGAGCAATTCAGTTCTGCATCCTGTCCTGTTTAAGCAGGTAAGAGAATCCTTATGAGAGGGATTTTATTTTTTTTCTGGCTCTCTTGATGCTGTTCCACTCTCATAAATATTCATAGAAACTGAAGGGTGAAGCCTGGGAAATAAAGTGCCCAGGATGAGCACAGCTTGCTGGGTGCAGGCTTGGTGGGCACACAGGGCAGTCACACTTTGGGTGCTTTAAGGTCACAATACCATGATGCTTTGGACAAAGTTTGGAGGAAAAATTTTTGGAATGTTTGGCAGAGAGAGAAGATATGCCCCCTTACTAAATGTAAAAATTATTTAGTCTTATTATTATACTTCTCGTACAAGCTGCCTTACATTTTTTTTACTAAATACAAGTAGTAAGGTTGGTTGGAGTGATACTTTCTGTATGTAGTTATGGTTAAGCTTTCCTTTTTCTAGGCAGTCTTATCTGCAGTTTTCTTCTGCAAAATCCTAATGGGAGTATTGTTATACGATAGAGTAGGAGTTAGCAATGTGCATCCAATTTCCAGTTTCTTAAGTGTTGCAAGATGGTATACTTTTTCTTCTTCCTTTTCCCCCTGAGGACAAGTGAATGTAGTTTTTTGAAAGTCATGATGTAAAATCTGTAATAAGGATAAAAAGAAGGAATTGTAAACATCACACAGTATTAGAGATGAGTTGTCTTAAAACATTAAATATTTATGATTTTTAAATGCTTGCTTTTGCTTACTGAGATACTATATTATTCTAGTATTTTTAAAAAAAACAACTGAAATCACTTTTTCTCTTTAAATGTCATTGTATTTCAATGTCTGGATCAGACATTGTCTAATTTGGTTTGATAACAATAATAACTTTTATTGATGTTTATTTGCTTAATAACCGATTGATTTGATAAATAATTCTCAGTTTTAATTTGCTGCTGAGTTTTAAAGCACATCCAAACATGTTAAGATAGGTAAGTATTTATTGTGTTAACATCTTAGTACACATACAAATCCAAGAGACATCACCTGTACACCTTACAGTACTCAAATGGGAAAATTAATTCTGATGATAGTATTACATTTTCAGATTTAATACATTTTAAAATTTTTTTTTTCATTTACATGTGTCCATTTTTCTGATTTTTGGCATAGCCTTCTAGGCTATATTATTTCGATCATATGGAACAATATGGTACAAAAGAATTTCTGATGCAGGGGGTAGTTGGCCAGCTGATCAGTGCTGATTAAAGTGACATTTGTGTCAAGCTTTCAGGGAAAATGCATTGGAAAGAATGAATGAAGATATAAGGAATGCAAGACATCTATAGGTGATCAATACCTTTAATAGTTATTTTCTTTAACCCTAAAATGCTTCAATGGAAAAAACTAGTAAGTGAAAATACACAAAAATTGTTAAACTTCTTTAAAAGTGTAGCTGTGCAATTAAAACACCATTGCATGCAGGAGACATAATCTGATGGTTGTGCTGCCCAGAAGTTTTCTGTATACATTTGTCTGTGGACTATGATATAGATTACTTTGGAGAAGCTCAGTTTTGTATTCAAGTGCATCTTATATTGATCTGAACGTTGTACTCATGAGCTGATGATTCACCTCTTTAAAATGAGAGTGAAATTTATAGTTGTAAACTTATTTGTCACATGGCAAAGTAAATGCAAACCTGACATTTTAAAAGGTTTGTGCCTACGAGTAGTGGCCATAGCAGAGGAAAGTTTATTTTCCACAACTGAATCACTTATCTCTTGCACTTGGTGTTTTTTTGTCTTTATATTTTGCTTCTCACCATGATGTAGAGCTCTCACTTTGTTTAGTAGGAGAGATTGCCCCAACACAGCTGTTAAATTACTTTATAACAGGAAGACGATATTGCAAATACGGTCATATGTAAAGGCACAAGAAGTAGTGTAAATTCCTCACAATCAGCTTACCAGAAAATGGTGATTCAGAAGCAAGTTCAAGCTGGAAAATAAGTTACTGTGTCCAAAGACCTTATGCATAGGAGAGTATAAAGCCAGAGGGTCTCCATTTCTTCTTAAATCTGGAGAAAATATTTATTGGCAAAACCCAGAGGTCATAGAAATTAATTGTCTCCTGGCTTGCTGTGTCAGATGCTTCCCTGCTTGGCCTTCGAATGAGCCGCGACCCTTAGCAGGAGGGACGATGTCCGAGATCAGAAAGTGGTTCCATGCAGCCTCACACTCAGCTCGGGGGGAGTAACTTTTGGACATTGCTAACCCCAAAAGGTTTGAATTGGTCTCCTACAAAAAGCTAAGTATTAAACCAAAAAATACTGATCTCTTTGTAGTATCTATTTTCATTGAAGGATTTTTCTTGAACCAAATTTCAGCATAAGCATTTGACAGCCTTCAGCTTAGTTGCAGAAGGGGTAAAGCACCACATCTGAAAAATGGGTCGCGGAGCAATATTCCTGACTCTGTGTGTGTGTGTCTGTGTGTGTGTGTGTCCCGCATTCATTAGTCACAGTTATTTTTTAGACCTGGTGCTTGGTGAGGGGAGAGAAATCAACTGTCTTGGCAGGGACTGGCTGTTTGCAAGAGGCTGCAGAGAGAGACGGACAGACAGACAGCCTATGGGTTCAGGTTTGAGCAGTAGGCTGGCATGATTGCTCTGCAGCAGTGGGATGGCTGCTCCTCAACTGTTGACTTAAGTTTTTGGGAGTACTTGACTCACGCACTCAATTCGAAAAATTGCTAAGGCAGCCAGCTGGACTCTGAACTGTGGCTAGCAAACTATTTTTCCATGTAGTATATTCTCTTGGACCTCCCCCACCTCTGTTATCACGAGGAACAGTGGTTCTAACACTGAACACTTAAAGAGCCAGACTTGTGTTTCATTTCACCTCCATCTCTCATTTATTGTGTACCCTCATGCTTTGGAATGGAGGAAAAGACAATGCGTGCTTTTCTTGGTTGTGTTAATTTCAGTTTGTAGGTGTGTGATGGTTGATGTTGATTGGAAAATCCTAACAGCTGTGAAAAAAATTGTAGCAGTGGAGATTCCTCTTTTTTAATGGTATGATCCTTTACATTTTTTTGTTGTTGTTTCAAAACCTGAGCCAGCAGATAGGGTTTCTGTTAAATCTACTTTTAATCCTTGCTTCCTTCCTGTTTCCTTACCTACTTGGTATCTTCCTTTAAGTAGTTCATGTCATACTGGGCTGTAGCCACGGTGTAGTGTGGTGTATTTTACAGTCAGCCAAGAACGATGGCTTGGGTGTTGTGCCACAGCATTGTGTCAGCTACTGGGGTCTGCACAGGAATTTCAGTCTGAAGCTTACTTTCACCACAGTATATTATAATCTTATGGGATAATTAGAATAGATGTGACAGTAGGTGTGAGGGCACAGGCAAAGGAAAATCAGAATTTAAATACACTGAAGTGGAAAATGCAGGTTTTTGGTTTTGATTTTTTGGGGCTGCCTCTAGTAAATTCAAGTAGATAAACCTTAATTTTGTGTGTGTCAGGGTATAAAATGAACTTTGTGGGTGAAGCAGTGCATCGAAATTTAAATGTTGTGGGAGAGAAGTTTTTTTTATCGGCAGAAATATGTTTGAAATAATTTGTAAATGAAACCTGTAGGATAAGGAACTAATCAAAGATTTGCGCATGATTTTGTGACTTTGATCAGCATTATACTTGGGTGCAGGCAATGTTATGAATTTGCTTAATTTTTATTAAACATCTAAACATTTGACTGTGGTCACAAAGTGTGAATTTAAACATAGCAGTGATATTAACCATGCCTTAAGTTCTTCTAAGACTAGAAGGGGAACACGCTTTGGAAATCTAATCCTCAGTGCAGAAGCTCTTGCAACAAACTGTAAAAACTGGCTTGAAATGTTAAAGTATGTTTAAATCACTAAAATAGATACTACCTAAAATTGTTTTCTGGACCTTTCAAACAAGAGGAGACATCTTCTAGCCTTGATTTGCAGAACACTCTTGTATAGTGCAGAGCACTATTTCAGCGTTGACAGCCCCGTGTAATTGAAGACAGGTATCTTTGTTAATCATCCTACTTCCTCATCCATGTTGTTCACAAATGCCATAGAACAGGGAAGAAAGTTTAAAATATTTGGCTTTTTAATTTTATCTGCTTGCTTTATACATTTTAGCATGTTACCCATGCGTGCAGATATCATCTTCCCTTAGTTTTTATGATAGAGCCTAGGTAGAAGCAGAAAGTAATTTTAACCTTGTGTTCTCCCACGAATGTATGCCTGCAATCCCTGGACAGTTGACATTAATTAGAAATTAGTGGGGAGCAATTGTGCTTCCCCTGGAGGATCTTTCTGACACAAATTTAAGATGAAAGAAAATTAAAAGCTGTGTTACTGCCACTCATTTGGATTATTTCCTTACCTCCTTATGATGGTAAATGATCATCAAATACTTGTTAAACTCCTGAGAAAAACTATTGAGATTTATTGGCATTTTTTGAATGTTAACTACTTTGGAGTGTTTTGCTAAAGTTTAGCTATTTTCCTGTTTTTTATAAGTGACTGTTTTAGTGACTCTCACCACTTATCAGGATATAAGTTAAACTTTACTTAATTTTCCATATTTTTTGTTTATTTTACTTTTTTTCCATATTTTTTGTCTGTCCTAATAAGCAGGGCAGATCTAAATCTGAATACAAGCTGGTTTAGAAACAGGATTTTTCCTCCATTCAGTGCATATCTGATTCAGCCCATCTGCTCTAAAAATGGTAACAGCTCATACCTACCAGCTACCCACCAGTGTTCTATCACCTCTTCTACATTTAGTTTTTTAACTTGAAACAGGGTGACTGTATATCAATAATAAGATATTTAAAAAGTTGGAGCTACAGGCATAAAAACTGTTCATACCAATGAAACGGCTCCCAAACTATGCATTCACAATAAAAATCAGAAATACAGACATATGGAAAATGCTACATATAATGAAGAGAAGTTTACATATGTGGCTTAATTCAAAATCCAGTGGACATAGTAAACAAAAGTTATAACGAATGATGGAATTTTACCGTTAGGGACTGAATTTTTGTGCATTTGCATTTTCAGATCACTCTAGATTTATGAGCTCACATATGTCCTTTCTGCAGAAAAAAAAGTCCTTATTGCCATTTGTCATAGCCTACTTTGGTGAACGGAACAGTCACTGCTTTGCCAGACTATTTCAGAGTGCTGTAGAGAGAGAACGTCCCAGTTGTTTGGTTTTTGTCTTTAAAAATGTTAAAATTTGATGTAAGATCGGACATGATTGTGTTAAGATTTACATTCCTGTTTGGTTTGTGTCTTAAATCTTCTATGGAGTTACATGGTACTAAGTCATAACATGATTTTGTGCTGTTTGCAACCCAAGAATACGTAGTCGTACTTTCCACAAAGTGCAAAATTATTTGAGGTACTTTCAGGACTTTCATCATTATGAGAGTAGCAGAAGCTTAGGTCTGTCTTTTGACATATGTTTTCACAAAATACAGCTTTTACTTGACAGTATTAAAGTGAAGTATGGTAATTATCACATTAAGTGAGATAATATTTTCATGTTTTCGTTAATAATGCAAATAAACATTTTTTTCCAAAGAAAATGTTCAGCTAATTCTTTAGAACAAAAAATTGTTTCATTGATGGAACTAAACGTGCATTCAACCTATGACTATGTTTATGTGACAACAGTGAATGGACATTATTTTGGGTTTTTTGGGGTTTTTTGGGGTTTTTTTTTTTTGTAATGTAGCATCTGTAGGAGATATGCTCCAAGCCTCCTGTCCCTTGCATAGAGCTTGCACTGAACTTGTTCTTTCAGTTTGGTTTCTGGTTAAGTTAGAACATCCTGCTTTCACTTGTTACCACTGTCGCTAAAACTTGTCTTGCATTCACTTTAAATCCTCTTTTAATACTTTTGGTGAATTCTTTTTATTAGTTTACCCTTTCATTTTTCAAGTTCTAGCCTGAGGTTTGTCCTTTAACAAACTTGAAGAAGGCCCAAAGAAAGGTTTTCGCAGTGGGAACAGATACTGTAGGCCCATGGCTATACTGAGATCCCATTGTTGAACACTATAGGTAACACAAAATTGCCTTTTTCACCTAAACAAGTTTGTTCTGGAGTTATTAGCTGTGATTCTGGTGCATAGGATTTTAAAATCTTGCACATTTCCAGCCAACTGTCAAGTACAATAGGTGTTAGGCTCTTCATTATCTTTTGGGAGTTCTCTGCCATCCTTGTCTGTGAAGGTAGCTTATTCTTTAGCTGGAAGGAAAAAGGGGATTTGTGTGCTAATGGTTGATTCTCCTTTTGTTGTTGTTTCCCATACAGGTAAGGTAGCCCATGTAGCATTTCTGAAGTCTCTTTCCAAGGTGATTTCCAACTTTTAGTTGTTTTAAGAAAGTCAGCGTGGGTTGCTTTTTTCTTAAACCTTATACTTTCCCTTACAGTTGCTTCTTTTGTATTCTGCCTGCATTTTGTCTTCTGTGTCTTCAGGGAGAAGCCTAAGAGCAATCCCTGAAGTCCTCGTATCCAGGGATGAGGAGTTCAGAGAGGTTAACAGACTCCTCAGAGTCTCACAGTAGATGAAAGGAATATTACAGAGTCATGAGTAGGGATCACCGGCTTTGTAAACAGCTCCTTCAATTAGACCATACTCAATTGTGCTTTGCATCATACTTTGGTATTTTTTGTATGCAAAGTGGACACTTCACTCACACCTTTGCTAAGTGCTACACTATTGAGGAGGCTGCCGAGGAGAAAGCTGCATTTGCCATGGCTCTCCTTCAGTCTTGGTTCTTTTAGAGACTCCATGTGCCTGTCTTCAGACTTCCCATATTCTTGGATTGTCTACAGCGACTGCTACAGAGATTATGGACTTACCCATGCCTGTTTTCACTTTGAGATATGCTGTGTGCACATTTAACCCTTCTATTTAGCTTTGTTTCTCAAAGTTTAGTCTAATCTGTGGATTCTGTCTTTGAGGGGCACTGAGCCACCAGTTACTTCATTAACCACTGGCTGAAAAAAGTGAGCCTGCAGGGACACTCCTTTGGATACCGCTGTCATTGTAGAATCACAGAATCGTTAAGGTTGGAAAAGACCTCAAGGATCATCAAGTCCAACTGTCAACCCAACACCACCTAACTCACTAACCCATGTCCCGAAGCACCACATCTACACGTTTCTTGAACACCTCCAGGGATGGTGACTCCACCACTGCCCTGGGCAGCCTGTTCCAATGCCTCATCACTCTTGCAGTGAAGAAATTTTTTCTAATATTCAGCCTAAACCTCCCCTGGTGCAACTTGAGGCCGTTTCCTCTTGTCCCATCACTTGTTACTTCAGAGAAGTGATGAGGTCTCCTCTCAGCCTCCTCTTCTCCAGACTGAACCCCCCAGCTCCCTCAGCCGCTCCTCGTCAGACCTGTGCTCCAGACCCTTCCCCAGCTTCGTTGCCCTTCTCTGGACCTGCTCCAGCCCCTCAATGTCCTTCTTGTGGTGAG
>NW_010123093.1:26814-27118 GCF_000699245.1 Pterocles gutturalis
TCGGGGGACACAATCCCCGCCCCAGTCCTGCTGGCCACACTATTGCTGATGCAGGCCAGGATGCCGTTGGCCTTCTTGGCCACCTGGGCACACTGCTGTACCGACGTTCATTACATCATCGTTGAGAGTGCTTGCATAAACCACTCTGTGTTTAGATGTAGGTAACTCATCTTCTCTGGAGTGGTGTATAGGTACATAACAGGTCTTTGTCTTCACCCTAGAACATGGCTGTTTGTTGTTTTTTGTTAGCACCAATCCAAATGCCAAAGAGATTGTATTTTTATATATATATATATATTCAGTT
>NW_010123094.1:0-15262 GCF_000699245.1 Pterocles gutturalis
TCCGACACCCGGGCTGGAAGGGGCGCCCCCCGCCCGGCCCCTCGGCCCCGGGCCTGCCCCGGGCTTGTGTCTGTGCGTGAGTGCGGGGACAGGCTCATCAGCACGGGAAAAACAAAAAAGGGGTTAATTGTTGTGACCTAAATACACGTGCACAGTCTGGTGATCTGCTCAGCGCTGGGTACCTTTCACTGCTTGTGGTATCGCAAATCCTTCAAGGTGAGATTCAGCAGGTAGTGCTGCTTCGGGGCTTGGATGTATCCTCTCTGTCTGATACGAAATCGTTACTATTTTGTAAATCATCGGGAACAGCATTTTGCTCAAGCCAGTGGTGTGGAGCTTTGTTACTTTTAGCATCTGTCCTGCTCACAAGACCAGAGCGGTCCTAGTGAGCGCAGTGATTATCACATGCCTGTCCTGTAAGCTCTGGGTCCTTTTTTTTCTGGTCGGCATGAGTTGACTAGTCTTATGATCACATAGTATACAGGATTGAATTGGAACCTGGGCTTTTAACTGCTGAGACTGGTAAGAACAGTAAAGGAAAGGGGTGGAAAATATCTTCATCCACAAAGTGCCATAGTGCCTGGTATGAAAGATCACAATCATGGAGCCATTGTGATTTCACAGGCTGTGTGGGCCAAGGCCATGTGTGTGGCCAAAGTAGCAAGAGCGTGGTGAAAAATGGAGTAACATCAAAATGGCATTAAGGTATTTGGATTATAAGGTGATTCCTTTGGAAGTGGTAGGCTACAGTACTGGTGCTGCATTCATGTCAGAGAACAGGGGTGGTGAATTTCAGGAAGCTGTAAAGTCTGTATGCTATACTTGCTAGTTACTTTTTGTAGCACTTGTTCACCTTATGACTTAAATATCTCCTTTAATTTGAAAGAAAACAAATATATTTTCCACATTTAAACTGAGTGACAATTCCCAACTAACTCTATTATTTTGCCTTAAAGTCTTACCAAGTACTCTGTACCAGGGACCAATGCTGTTCTAGTTTTAAGGTTATTTGATTCGTCAAGGATCTCCATGAAGGCAGATTCCTTGCACAGTGTGTCCCCTATTAAAGTCAGTAAGATTGCTCCATCTGGAGTATTTTGTGAGGTTAGGAATTGTATTTGTTTTCTTCTTCCTGTTCCCTAGGTAAGGTATTCCCCACTCAGTTTTCAGTTTGAATAACATTTGAATGATGTGACACAAACAAAACTTATTGTCATTAAAATATTATTATAGGTACCCACCACTCTTTTTGTCCTTTATTTTCCCTCACTCCCTTGCTGTCTGATGAGTTTTTGGCAAACTCAATAAAGTTATTTGAAGCATTTTGCATGTGTTTTTTTTTTTTGCCTGTTAATATTGCATTAAGCTTCTTCCTTACGACTCCTAAATGTGCTACAATGCTTTTCCTTTCTTTCTAGTGGTCTGTTGATGACCTGCAGGAGCATACTTAGTGGGTCTTTAGAAGCTCTACTACAACGTTTTTAATTTGAATGGAGAGATGTGATTAGACCTAAGTAAAGGGGAAGACTTAATCCTTTGGTTACCCCTGTATTAAGCATATGCTGCTAGTCACTGTTAGAGGCAAAGTGTCAGGATTGTTTTTTGTTCTAATGGCAAGCCTGTATTTTTTTGAGGATTTTAGTTATTTTTATTCTCTCTTCGTGTTTTGGTTAGTGAGATCCCTCCACATTCAGTATGTCTTGCTGTGTCTAGGTCTCTTAAGTGGCCCTGTAAGACCAATACAAATCTGTATCTTTGGATCTTGAATTGTTATGAAAGTCTTGAAAGTCTGAGTGTCTTTGTGCACCCTCCTTACCCAGAACAAGAGCAGAATCACCAAAGAGATAATACCTCCTCAGATCAACTTAGACAATTTATTCAAGTATGTTGTTAGGAAGCTTTGTGTTTTCTAGTCTTCCCAGGAACACCAGGAGAAGATCTGTTGCAGAGGTCCATCAACCAGGCTTGAGATTTGCCTGTAACAAGTACTGGTGTGCTTGTTCTGTTGCCCCCTGTCCTTTAACAGGACCTAAAACTTGCCCAGGTCTCAGTGTTGCTTCCTTTCTTTGGTTCTGAAGAAAACAGCAAGCTACAAGGACCGTGCTGCTTACCAGGATAAGCTGGCATAGCCTGAAAGAGAGCAATGGTGCCTATAGCTGAATGTGGAGCCACAGGAAATGGTTCCTGGGTGCATGAGCATTAACATCTTAATTTGGATCAGGAATGCTCTTTCAAAGCAAACCTCTCAATTGTTTCCACTTACTGCGCTTTGGCTCACATAGCCAAGTGGCTTCGGTGCATGAACTGGATTCCTCTTGGATTGAATGAAATTAGAAAGTGTGCTCCAACCACTAATGGGCGTTCAGTCCCTGGGACTAGACTACAGCTGGTCAAAAGTAAAACCTCAGAACAGTATAGTGTGGGTGTCAGGTCCTTAGCACCAATTAATTCACTCTGGGTCTAGTCCTGTTGGGCTGCACTACATCTTCATGTAAACACAACCCTTACTTGCTGGGTGAGGAGAAAGTAAACGTGAGGTGCAGAAGTTAATACAGAGCTATTAGGAGAGTAAGACCTTCTGTTGGCCTGCACCTCCCTTCAAAATAATGAAAGTATGACGTGGTAGAAGGGTAGTAGTTAGGATTGTAGAATATCTTAATTCTTTTTTAAAAAGATAAATTATAAACCAGCTGGAGAACAGATGGGTATTAGTGACATGATATTGTATTTGTTCTAAGCAGTTTTATACACAGATCTTCAGCTTCTGGTTTCTATTACTATTATTCTATGCTTTTTGCTTCCCTTAACTAAAATATCTGTATGTATGCTTATGTATAATGCATACATAAAAATATACATATATGTATACACACACACCTTTCAATGGAGATATTCGAGTGACTGTAGTTCAGTATATTTCTTTTTAGCTTCTAACACTCTGAGGAAATCACAATTATTTCTGTGTGAGAAATGTGTATTTGTGTGGCTGAATTCCCCTAATATTTCTTATTTCCATATCAAATGTTAGTTCCTTTACAAGATTGATTTAGAGTAGTTTGTACAGGTTTTTGGAGTGCTACCAGGGTCATGTGCTCAGTAGAATGGCAGCTATTATTGCAAAACCAGAGTATCCTACTCCCCATAAATTTTAGATTTTAGAGATTAAGTGGAGTGTTTTATAAGCACATAGTATCTCAAGACTAGAGTGTCTCAAGTGCTAAGCATATATTTGAGTAAAGTACTGGGGGATGGCTTTAAGGAAATGGATACAGGTTGCAGATAGTTCAATTGTAGATAGTTCAATTGTACCTGATTGCAGAATGAGATTTCACATCTGTGCTTTTCTGTACTTTTCAATATGAAAGATTGACATTTTCCTTGAAATGAGGCCTAAGGTTTCACACACTAGTTTCAGGCTTTGTTCGTTTTGTTTTTTTAAATTAAGTGCATATATCCAGGGGTGTAAGAATGAAAATAAATACCTTGCAGTTTTTGGAAGACTGTGCATTCACTGCTGAATGTGTAATTTCTCCATTGCAACCTCTGATGAAATTTCTTTGATATTGGTATGTTAAAAGAAGGAATGTTGTAAAGCAGGGAATAATTTCATTTTATGTGGGTTATATTAAAAAAATGTGTTATTTCAGCTGTGTTTGAAACTTGGAAACAGGCTGTTTCTTCAGCTTTAAGTATCAGCTGCTCCTTCTGGTGTCTATAATGGAGCGGATGTCATGGTGTAACTGCAGGATATCTGTCTGGTAACAGTTTGTTAGCTTTGGTATATGAGATCATTTGTTTGGCAGCTGATACTAGTAATTCCTTTGGTCATAGCGCTGAAATGCTTGGTGAGATCCTACTTGCTAAGCATTATTTCACAGCATTTATTACCAGCCTGGCAATGTTCCACCTTCTGAAAAAGGAAAGGAAGCGGTAGTGAGCTTTGAGTCTGCTTGCATGTCAGTTTGTTATATCTTTGTTAAAATGAAACACTCCTCAGTACATCCTTGTAGCCTAATTGGGTTTCTCTGGAGCTTCTTGCAGCTTTGTAGATATCCACACAGCAATAATGCTACTGAGCACCCATATACATCTTTACACATCGAAATACAATAAACATCTGGTTGTAAATCGTTCCAAGAGCATTTGAAAGCAAATCAATGTTTTATATGCTGTAGGAAGGGCAAGACAGCCCAAAGCCAGCTCTGAGCATGGGGACAGGAAGGTTAAACAGCAAGTCTAAGCCACGCACCTCTTCACTGGCTGATGAAGGTGAGCCTTAAGGTGCAGTATTACACCTCTGCTCTGGCGTTAGCCTTTCCCCTGTAATGAGAGCTAGAGAGTAAGTTCTGCCAAAAGAGATTTATTACAGTATCACTCAAGAGAACAGCTTAGGAAGTGACTGAAAGTGTGATCTTTTGACGTAGAAACCACGCTTTCAGCCTGGGGTTGTTTTGAAGAAAAACAAACCAACCCCAAGTCTTCAGCTTTCGAGTCTTGCCAGAACCAAGGCCATTCCACTTAAGTTGTTTGGATTTACCCTCCCCTACACACTTCTGTCACTGATCAGCCTCTTGATTTCCTCTAGCTTTGCTCTGAGACTAACTCTCATTCTCTCTTGAAGTTTCAAGAAGGCACCCTCTTTTTTCCTTTTTTTTTATTCCCCCACCCCCCCGGTAGCTAAAAAATTGTGTAGAAATGCATAAGCTACTGGCATTCTGAGAGGGATAGATGTACCTTGGTTATTTAATTTAATTCCATGAAAAGATGCATTCTTGTCTGACTGATCAAATTGGTTTTGCCAGTGAGTTGTCTTGTTTCTGATCTACAAATCTATCCATGTGGCATAATCGGCTAGTAGTGCATTTCCTGCACACCTGGCTCTTAAATTGATGCGCAGTTGGATAGTAGGTGCTTGATTTCTTATTCTTAGGGTACTTTTGCTGTTTGCATGTCCAAAACTGGGTAGGTGAGTGCTCTGCCATGTACTACACTTAGTAGAAAGTGGTCTGGGGAAGAGCAGCAACAGAAAGCCTTGGAGCTACCTTCCCTTGTTGGTAGCACAACTTAAAGCAGAATAGAATAAAAACTCAAGCAATATTGCTAAAGCTGTAGGGGAATACTTGTCTATTGACATAAATGGATTGATGTGAGTGAGAAAATAGAGCTGCTTGGGGCTGAAAGATGTGGACATTGATTTGTAAAAGCTGAATTCATAGAGAAATTTTAAAAGCTGATGCAGAGCTTTATTGCCAGTAGAGGCTGGCTTCATGTAAACTTATAACTTTAGTATGTAAACTTAGTTGGAGTAGCAGAATAGCTTTATTAAAACTGGAGGGGAAAGGAAGATGGAAGAGGTTTGACAAAAATGTTGTAATCATTAGCCATCCTGTCTTCTCACTTTGACACTGTGGGATGTCATGGTAGTAGCCTGTAGCTTTGGTCTGAACAGTAACAGCAGATGGAAAGCCTAGAGAGAGTAAATGTGGTACAGTAGCTGGGGTCAGAGGGGCCAGAAAGTGGAGTAACTGTTTTCACAAAAGCAATTTATTTCTTGTTCTGGCATTTCAATAATATTGAGGCTGCTGAAGAGGACTTCTTTTGCAAAGAGAATTCTTTGGGTTAATACTGACTACATGTGCTACAAACCTTGGTGACATACTTGTTCCTTTAGGTATTCCTTCTGACACGAACAATCATGTGCTTTCAACCATAATCTACTTTGTACCCTAGCAGTGTTCAGGGATGGCTTCTGAAGAGAGGACTCAGTTTTAGAGCCATGTGTTTTATATCTGTGAATGGTTGTTTCTACTAAGTATACCCTTGATTAAGAGCACGCTGTTTTCTTGCATGCCACTTAGAAAAGCGTTGTAAGAAGAATGTTCTTATGCTATCCTAGTTATCAGTATTTGCTATGTGTAGGTTTCCGTGGGTACTCTTGTTAGGCAAAAGGTGAGGAATGTAATTCTGTAGGATGGTGGTTAGCAGGCTTTCTAGAGAGAATAAGCAAGAAAAGGAGGAGTTTGAATTGAGTACTTCTTGTGTGAACACAGCAGATGTCTTTGCATGCACTTCCTGCGATAGTGTCAGATTGCTACCAATCTGACTAACAGGCATAGATGTGGTTGTTCGCCTTTGCCTGTCGTGAATCATCTACTCTGTGTGTGCTCTGCCTCCACTTAATTTTCAGACACAGGTTTTTCTCCATTCTGCTTTCTGCTCACCTTAACAGTGCTCACTGCCTTTCCTGCCTCACTCTGTTTGCCCGATTTGTGTGTGTCTGCCGCTGGAATACCGTAGTGATGTCATGTTTTCATATTCAAGATTGAGGTCACAAGACAAGCTCCTGCAGACTGCAAGGCAAAGCATTCTTCTGAGGCACCCAGAGGACTGGCTTAGAAGTTTCAGTAATAGTGCCTGTGCCTTCCCCACTGCAATTAGGGCAAGTATGGGTGCTTTTACATGACCAACAGCCAAAATATGTTTTGTCAGTCAGCACGCTTCCTGGGTATTGGTGAGATTCTTGGAGTTGTACTGATAAATGAGCATGAGGATTTTACATCATACTTACTGCTGTTAAAACTGACTCATGATTTTCCTTCCATAGGCTGTGCTGAAGTGAAACTTGAGCTGTGATGTAATTGCTGAATCAAGTACAGAGCTTTCCCTGCAGCATGTTCTCACCTCTGTGCAATACACTTCAACTTTTCTCCTCCAAGGTGCTCAGTGGAGTTTCACACGTGCTAATGAAATCAACTGTTTACTTTAAACAATCTGACAATGTTTATTTACTTTTCCAATAGAGGTGCTAACAGGCTGAATTTCATATTAGCACTTTCAAATTAGAAATCTGAACACTTTAGTACTTTATATTTTATAATGAAGTCAGGAAGTTTCTTACAATAACAATTCTTAGCTTTTATTGTCATTAAGTTTACTGACTTCTGTGAAAGAAAACAGTGGCTTGCATGAACTCGGTGCTCTGGATTTCTGTGCGGAGTCTTTTCACTGAATTCTGAATCTGGATGTTATCCAGTGCCTGAAATTGCTCAACTTTTGGGGCCGGGTATGTGGATGCAGAGCTTCACGGGTACAGAAAATCTGAGCAAAGTACATTAGGTGATGTACTTGTACTTGTTTTTGAAGGAAACCCCAGAGAGAGTGTTGAATGCATAGTTCTAAGGAGGTTATTCTTAAGTTGTTATTCTTTCACTGAATGTGGATCATTTCACAGAATTTAATATAATTTGTAATGTTAAAGCCTGGAAAAGACAGTTATGGAATTTTTTTAAATGTGCAACTTAAAGGAATTAGCTTGTGTTCAGACAAATTTTTGTGTCTGTATTCTGTTTTTCTGTGCAGGCACATGAGCTCGTCTAACTATTGCTGATCAGTTGGGTGCTTGTATCTGTCATCTTTCCTTGCCTTTCCCTTCATATTCCCACAAAATGACCTTCTAAAATCTTCACATTTAACACACTGCTCTCTAACTTGCACTCTAAAATGGGTTGTGCTTTTTAAGACAAATCATACTGTAGGAAATGTCATGAGCCTTTTGTTTCTGAAGGCCTGACCTGTTTAACATGACTGGGTTAAACAAGCTGGGAAGAGACCTGTTAAGCTGCTGGAAAGGAAGGTTGGTGACCACTGGTGCAGGCACAAGGAAGGAGTTAGGTGCAGAAACCCCTTTGCCCAGCTGTGCAGGAGCAGCAGGCTTAGTCCATGTGTGTTAAGGTTTGGCAAAAGGCTGCAGTGATACAAGATGCTACTGCATTCTCCTGTGCTCTAGTGAAATTGATTATTTGCTGAACATTGGTCACTTCCATGGTAGGGTTGAGAGACTAGAGAGCATTGGAGCCCTCCTCCATCATGTCTGTGTAAAGGTCAGTGATATAACCATCTCTTGCTGTGAGTAGTTTGTGTTAAGCTGTCAGACTTAATGCAGAAATGGTTATGGAGGGCTCATATGTTCTAGTCTTCAGCTGTGTTGAGACAGCTGGAATAAAGAGCCAGGAACTGGTAGCCACTTCACTTGGCAGACAACTATAGTGACCGGTATCTGAAAACTTGATCTTGGCTTTTAGCCTGGAGGGAGATTGCTCTCAGTTGTCAGTTGAAACAGCTTCAGGAGTGCCAAACTCTGCCTTACCAACTGTTAAGAGTTTTATTCTAAATCACATCAAGTTAAAGAGTTTGGAAAATTAGCCCTCTCTGATTATAAAGATATTTATAACATCTGGCTGGATATACAGCATGCTTACTATGCACTAAAACTATTTCACATACAATTCCAAGTTCTAGAGTGGGTAACACCTCATTGCTTCAGTGTTTGGGAGACTTGAAGGTAAGTTAGTCATCCACTGTGGACTAGATCAGAGTACAATTTAGTTCAGAAACAATTCAGGTATTAAACTTCTTGTGTTCAGAAGTTCCTGTGTGCAGTCTTACAGACAGGAATATGTTTGGGAATACTTTTGAATGGAACTAGGAAAAAAATGTGTATTTGAAAACTAACTTCTTCTGTTTGTCCCTTTATGGTAGCACTTGGTAACTGTGAAATGCCTGTATATAGCTGGACTGGATAATGGGTCCAGGGATAGGTATGCAATGGAGGGGAAAATGAGAACAGGACATCATATTTTAGAGTGGATATCGGTTTTTCAAAATAATCAGTCAACATGATGAACCTGTGTGCGCATTGATACTACATCTGCCCAATTTCTTTGTTTTTAAGCAGAAAACACCTGGGTGGAATGTCAAAGTTGGCTTGAACTTCTGAGTTAAACTTTCTTTACTGCTTAAAGAAATAATTGTATATTTGTATTGAAGTGTGGTGTTGGCATGTGAACTAGAAGTCTGATTGAAGCAGTGGCTTTTCATTTGCGTTATTCTAACCAACTTTTAGTGCTTTGGTGTAGATTTCATTAGAGTTGTATCTTTGGGCCCTGCTTTGATTAGAAAAGAAAGTGACAATTTTGTTTGTTTTTTAATGAAATTGTCCTGAATCTGTAATTGTTAAGAAGGCTCCTAGTGAGTCTGCTCTGGTAGATTTCATCTTCAGAGAAAGTCAGGTCCATAATGAAGGACTTTGTTATACAGTGTTTTACTGGGGAACACTGAAGGAGCTTGACCAATTCTTACCTTCTCAGAAGGAAAAAGGTTTCTAATTGCTACGTAAGCTTGCTGACTGAAATTTTAGTTTGTTTCTGTCCCTGAATCTTCAACGTATGAAGCATTTTCTATTGCATGACAAGGTTGCAACTGTCTTTTTTTTCTGTGATTTTTATTTTTTTATCCAGATATTTCATGATTGACAGACTGCTAATTGGCAGCCAAATCTTAGCATGTTACTGGCTGTAGTCAATGGTACTTACATATAAACCTTGCTGTATGAAATTCCAAGTCTAATAAAACACCAGTATTTTTGAGAAAATGTTTAGGATCCTATGTAAGCAGTTAGAGCAGTTGGCCTGCTTTAAGCAAGAGGCTGTTTCATAACTTAATGACTATTTATCTGTTCAAAGTTCTACGCAATTGATGGTAAACAGAATGTGACTCTCTTGCGTAGTGTCTTGTAGGAAGTTTAGGTTTGCCCATGCTAGTCAGCTGCAGGACTGTGGTTTCTTTGGTTTTGTGTGTAGTCTTTTTCATTGAGAAGGTATGGTGGTATGAGTGATTTAACTACCCTGGTCTTCTGTATGGGCTCCTAAGGCAAGGATCCTCCTTCTCTTTCCAGTGAAACTTAAAAATAAATATATCTAAGCCCTCAAGGTTTGGTGCTTGTTACTGGAGAGCTACCTTCAGTGCTGTCTACAATAGAGGATTAAGGAAAGTGTTTTGGATGGAATAGGCAAATTATTGTAACAACAACAAGAGGAGCAAAACATATTTTTGGCTATAACTAGTGAAAAATGCCGGAGCTGACGTTATATCCGACTGTATTATCACTTCATTCAATCTAAGTCAGGATTTCCTGGCATTCATCTAGACAGAGGTGCTGGATTTTGCTGTTAGTGCTATAGAAATTTTTGGGTGATCAAGCATGGCTTCTTGTGTATGTGTTCTTTCCCATATCCTAGCTGTTGGTTAGATAAATCAGTAAATTTTCATAAATATTCCACATACTTAGTTTTTCTTCATTCCTTCCCTGATTATTGCAGACTAACTTTTCAGTTACAATCTCTTTTTGAAAAGAATCAAATACCCTCTTGCTCTTACAACAGTTTAACAAACCGTTTACAGGGGGCACACCAATGTTTAGTTAGCTGATCAAAAACCTGGGCTCCTTCACCTCTCAGCACTGCTAGAGAGCCACATCCGATATCTTTGGTTTCATATATTATGAATTTGGCAGGGTGCACCTAGAACGAGGTAACTTTTAAATTTTATTTTAGTGAAATCCTACTGCTGAAAATGCACTTCTGGCTTAGTTGAAACTGACCCATTCTGAATCAATTTCCCATGGAAGAAGGGTGGGGGGGGTCTCTGGGTAGCTTGCCTCTAGCCCTGCTTGAGAGCATTGTCCTGTGTGGTGGGAGCGTGTGTTCACAGCAGGGATTGAGGAGGGGATTTGAAATGCTTTCTGCACCTCTGGAGAGACTACCCTGAACTGATTTGGCTGTAAAGTTTGAGAGACAATGCTATGTCGTCTGAATTTTACAAAGCCTTCTTGCGAATGTAGCCTTTTCATAGCAGAGGTGGAGAAATTTTGTGAATAAATTGTTTATTTTAATATGTGAATGGTTTTAGTTATTTTGAGTGAAGGTGTTTGTGTATGTTTTAGTAAAAGGAGTATTTTTCATCTAACTAGAAAAAAATTGGGTGGGTGGGAGGTGTTGAACACCAAACAATGTTGTTTATATCTCTGTATCTGTTGGCATTAAGATGTATGCACTTATGTTTAATAAATAATATTTTTTTCTTAGTCGTATTTTGTTATTTTCATCTTCTAAATCTACTCCTTTGAACAGGGTTTTGAAAGCTGTATACAGACTTTTTCTTATTAAATAATTAAAAAAAAAGGGCTTCACAGAAGAGGGAGGAGGAATAGGAAAGAGCAGGCAACCAAACCCATGCCTCAGGATGCTACCCCTAAGGTGTGGTGGTGATGATGTCTGTGCTGGTCTGCTCGTTTACGTAGGAGGTATTAGGGTCTGAGATGCGTCAGTACTTTCATACAGTGTTGAAATGCAACAAGGGCTGCTAGAGTGTTATAAATACCAGATTCTGCCTTGTGTTACCGCACAAAATTCTCCTTCAGATGTGCAATGTGTAGTTCTTCCTTCTGTTCAAGAGAAGGTGGGGAAAGGCAGAGGCAGTAAAGCTGGTAGGATAAGAGATGTCTATTCATCTCGTTTTCTGGCAGAGACAGCTCTCAGACGTGCCTTGGCAGTGTCTGTATTTAGTAGCTGTGTTCCTGGACGCTGGCCCAGTCACATGCTGCTGCTGGAAGGAGTGACATGGGAATGATGCATTAGCTGAGACCCGGCGCTGCGTGCCAGAGGAGGTGTGGTGGCCCGGCGCTCAGCAGAGACGCTGGACCCAGCACTGCCTGCTCCTGGCCAGCTGCTGCTGTTTGGCTCAACCTATTTGGCCCCAGTGAAAGCTGGACGTTGGTTATTGGAGGTGCCTTTGAAAAAGAAACGGGTGGGAAAAAAAGCCCAAACAACTAAAGAAAGTTAAATTAACAAGTAAAACTTCAGTTCTTTGAAATTATAGAGATTATTGCTATGAAACAACTTCTGCAAAATGTTTGACTAGATTTAGATTGACTGAGCTCTCCTAGCTGTTAGAAGCTGTGGGATTAGGAGGAGAGTGGGATGGAAGGGTGGACTAGGACTAAGCAAGGCTTTCTGTACTGAGGAAAGGACTAGGTGATGGATCTAGGGTGCTAACCTTGTCACATACTTTACCTTTCTTTGCTTAAAGTCCTAGTTTAACAAAAATATACATGTTTTTCTTAATGGTAAAACACAATTAAATATATGTATATTGCAAGTGTTGAACTCTTCTCTTTGCTAATGAGGAATTCCTTTTCTGGGGCTAGCAACTGGGAGCACTGTCTCTGTGCTGTTTATGGTACTACTTCAAACACAATGTTCTTGTTGGGTTTTTTGTTTGGTTACTTTTTTTTTTTTTACATTATCGCTGAGGCACTGTATGAAACCTAGCTTCCAAACTCCTGACTTGTAGATGAACCAATGAACAGTGAATCCAAACTTACGAAAGCTGTCTGAGTTGTGAAACACAAGTTTAATAGGCTGTTCTTAATGTTTGTGGAAAGCTGATGTGTGCAATTTATGGTGACTTTAACTTGTGTAGATCTGTTTGTTAGCCTCTATCAGGTGTGTGTGGTTTCTGTGGTCACTTTTTGTGTGTGCATGTGATGGTATTGCTTTCTAGCAACAAAGATGATGAAAAATGCTTCCAACCTTGCAAAAATCCAGTATGTTCTCCTCCTAAACAAGGAGTCTGTGGAATTCAAACTTTTCAGTGAAGAAATATATCCAATGTTGTTTTGCTTTTCATGCAGTAACAGATGCTTTTATTTTTTATAAAATAATTATAACCTTTCTGTACAGTGATCTGATATAGAGAACTTTTATTTTTCTCCACCAGAACTCTTTCTGTAGGAAAGCATAAACCCAGAGAGAAGTGCTGCAAATGACATGTTCCTTCACTTGTTGCATGACTAATCTGCAATGTATCCTGCCTAACTTGTGTGAACCTAGTAACTATGTATCATACTTGAACAAGGTGGTTCATCTGAGGTTAATGGAGCTTTACCATATTAGGACTACTTTAAATCATCCTGGAAAAATAATGTGGTGTGGCATCAGCACAACTCTTTCATATCCAGGGTTTTAAAAAAGGAGGAGCAATGCAGGGTAAATACTTCAAATTGAGAGGGAGGAAGGGAGCCCACATCTTCTACATAAGCTATTCAACAGAATAAAGGAGGGAAATTAATCATTAAGCAATCCAAAATAGATTCCACTTCACCTTTAAACACGTGTTTTGGCACTCATCCCGAATGTCTGGGTCATAGGCATTTTTTTGTGTATCAATTTTACTAAGTGTATGTTTTGCAAAAACAGATGCTCACTGAAACAGCAGGTGTGATTCAAACTTTTGGTTTTCCTACATGTCTCTAGCCTGCTTCTAAAAGCTGTTTGGAAGATAAAACCTTGCTGGGGGCTCTGCAAATATTCTGTTAGATTTGAAAACAGTGCTTAAGTTTTAGTGGGCAGCTGTAACTTCTACAGAAAATTATTCTTAATTAGATAACCCCACCCCAAATTTTCTTGCTAAAGTATTACCTTGAGTTGAAAGCATTTAGACAGTTGTCTTGCAGTGGAGATGAAGGACAGGAAATGACCTACAAACAGAGCAGGTGACATGCTGTCACTTAGCCTGGAAAAAGAGTGATTAAATTCTGCTTTCCAGAGGATTATACCTGGAGAGCAGCATGCTTTGTTCTGTTTTCTGTATTGTCTACTCCTTGGACTCGGGGTGATTTCCATGTGTGGGTTTGCATTTCTTTCAGAACCTGTTCTGTGGATTTTTGGTAATTTCCCAGGTATTTTGGGATGTATAGTATCCTACAGATTACTTCATCTGCAGATGAGGTGGTGTTGTGAAGCATGTCTATTCAGTGAGCTTATAGGAGTTCCTGGTTCTGGTCTCCCACGTGAGTCCAATACTGTGGCCATTTAACTGAATGTTGCAGAATTTTGTTTTGTTTTCTCTTTGGGGAAAAGATAAGACAGAAGGGAATGCTATCAATTGCTGATCTTTGTCTAAGTGTCACCTGGCCATCTGTTGCTCCTTTCATGCGCACTTCAAAGGTGACTAGGAACACTGATGTTTAAAGTAGCCCTTCTCAATGAGGTGAGGGCTGGGAGTCGCCCTCTCCTAGATTGTTTGAATAACTTGAACAGGCCAAAGCTTTTCACTTGTTTCTCTCACTTGGGAGGAGGAGTAATTATGATCTGGTACTTGTCACTGCTCTGGGAATTGAAACTGATCTTTTTTTTTTTAATTTATTGCTGTAGGCTTCCCTCTGCACACAAGCAAGTTGTTCAACCTAACCTTGTTCTAGTTTTTGCCTGACTTTTGTCCAGTGTTTAGAGGTTGGAGTTGACTGAGATTACAAAATCTTTTTACAAAGGGTGCTGTGCTCGTCAGTAGGTAGCACGTAGCACTGGGTTTTGAAATCTTACTGAGTTTTCTGACTACTGTTGTGTTTCTGGGTGACCATTAGCAAAGTTTTTTTCCCTTTTTAATCTGGAAAGGAAATAGCAGTATGGATGTTATCTTAAAATGTCTAAAACTGTACTGATGGGGGGAGAGCTAAGACATGAATAATGAGCAGACATGTATGGATAACTCTTGTAAGGCAGGGATGGGGAAGAGGACTTTGTTCTGCAGTGGAGTTACCCTAGCCTGAACAAAACAAGAGGTTCCTTCAGTCTGTTTAAAAACTTAGAGTTTCTTGGTCCAGAAATATTTTGTTAGATATATTTTTCATCAGTACTGCCATTAAATTGTTGCAATACGTAAATTCCCATCAACCAACTTGAGGTCTCTGGCAAACTTCTTTAGGTGGTTGTTTTCCCTTCTGCTTTTTTTAAAATAATAGTAGTTTCAGATTCTCAGCCAAGTGTAAATACTATTTGTCCTTAAAAGTAAAAGCATTACAGTGCAGAGTATCTTGTGTGTTTCTTGGTATTGGTAATTTTTTTTAAGTGATAGCCATATGGCAATGATGACAGATTCCTATTTGCTCCTAAGCTATATGAGGTTGCTAGGGGTTGTCAGATGACGGTTGCTCACATGAGCACCATTAACAGGGTGTTGTAGCCAGTGTTAGAACAACCTTGCAACTAAGGGCGAGTCACTGCAAAAGCAACTATGCTCCTTTTTTTTTTTTTTTAAGAGGCCATATGGTTCAGTCTTGTGACTACATAATTGCCAGCTACCTAATCACATACCAGGAAACAAACATAGTTAAAGTCAATATTAGCTGTTGTATCTGCTACAGCTTTGTGCCAGGCTCGGTAGAAAAAACTCTAAGAGCAGCAGGAGCTAATTTACAATGGCTTCTGAAACTTGAAAGTCGTGTCTACTCCTCTGTCTGGAATAATTGCAGCAGTACATTAGCGACAGCTGTCTTTCTGCATTAATGGCTTATAGCATATATGAAGATCTCTTTGCCTTTTTCCCCCCTAACAGGAAATTCAGCAGACTGTGTTCCTGTGTAGGG
>NW_010123094.1:15284-69873 GCF_000699245.1 Pterocles gutturalis
AAATTACCATCGTTAATGGTTGATCTATAGTAAAGAAATCCATTTGAGACTCTCTTTAGCAGGTATTTAGTTTCTCTGAGGGAGCTTTACAGGAGGATTTGTAGCAAAAGAAAATGTGTGGGGGTACACCAAAAGCTACAAATGGCACAGGAGGACAAATAGAAAGAGCAAGAAACAACAATGTACCACTTGGAAATAATCTCTCTTGTACCAAATTGGATGAAAGGATTAGAAAATCTTTGAAAGACCAAAGTGTCAGCTGTGTGAGCAAAGTGACTAGACTGCTGCAAAACAGGTATGCATGTAATTTTATATATATAAATGATTTTTGACAGAGAATGGATATTTTTAGTTGATATGAGATTTAAATCATGTATATGAAAGACAATTTTGTAAATAACTTGAAGAGTTCTATTAGAAGCTTATTCTTTCTGGTGATGGTGACCGATACTCCAGAAAGTCTTCCCTGTTGTTTGAAACTGAATGTATGTTCTTGACTCTGTGTAAGATTTATGTATATGCAAATTGAGTCTTGAAGAATAATTGCCTTTCTTTTCAGTTAAGGTTAAATAATCTTACATTCTCTTTCTATTTTTCTAATTAGTTTCCCCTCTTTTATTTTTTTTTCCCCACCTCCAATGTTAGTGGGTCAAGTAGTAACAGTTTGCAGAGCAGACAGGAGAGAGTGCTGTGAAGTGGGGAAGAAGGGAGAGGAGAACACTCTGCTTTACTTGTAGATGACCTCTAGATTGAGTATTACCTCAAAGTAATCTGGAGTATGAATAGTGGGTTTTTTTGGCATCTTCGTGGTGCCTTTTTCAGATGTGTGCCAGCATGTCTCCAGTGTCTGAGTACTGCTACCTAACTGTTGAAAATATCAGTTTTTTCCAAATTCTAACACCCAAGGGTGTTAGGATAAATATTCTACATTTAGGATTGCTGATCTAAGAAGCAGAAAAATATAGATATATAGGTATATAGATATGTTTCAGCCTTTTTATTTCTCTAGTCTATAGGTGTTGCACTGAAGTAGTGAGTGGTTAGTCACTTTAAAAAAATGTTTTAAGGTCAGCTGAAGTAGTTTTTAAATATAAATAAATAGGTCACTCTTCAGTTATTGCATGCATGCTGATTGCTATAAAGTTGAACCAAAAGCTTTCTTTATGAAGATCAGGGTTTGGAGGTCTGTATTAACTGAAAATACTGATTCTGGGCAGAACGGGGCAAACTTTTTGTGGGTTATTTCCAGAAACAAATGAGTCTGATTTTCCCTAAGTAAGAGAGATTTCCTTGCCTCCATGCCTCATACCTGTAGGGGCAGAAATGTTGAACAAGCCAAAGGAAAATAGCTTATATGCTAATGTGGAAGAAAATAAATGAAATTTAAGATTAATATGGAATCTGGGGAGAAAACTTGCCAGGTTATCTGTATACTGTTCCAAACTTGTGACTTTCTTTAAAAAAAAAATAAATCCGCAGTGTTTTAGAATCTTTTGTAGACCTGGTTTTTCTGTTGTATGAATTCAGACAGCTTGATTTTTATTTATTTATTTTGACTTGAAGATGATGTTTATTAGTTCTAGCATCTTCCAGATACAGGAAACATCTACTATGAACGTGAGGCTAGATAAGCTGAGCAGTTCAAACAGACTGCTGATGCTGAAGAGAGTGATCAGATTGCCTCTTCTTCCTTTGCTTTCTGTACTCTTGTCCTTTTTCTTCTTGTGCTGGCCTTGGCCTTTCCAATCCTTCTGGAACTGGCTCCCCTTAGGGAGTCAGTTCAGCTCACTAAGTTGGCAGAAAATTGACTAGAACAAGGAAAACCCAATTAACATTGTAACTAGCCTCAATACTTATTTGAAGTGTATAGGGTATGTTTTCTTTATGCCCTTTCCTAAAGCTATACACCTCCATGGATGAAGTGAGTATAACTCATGCTGCCACCAAGAGGTGGAGGTTCCATTGCCTCCTACTTCCTTCCTTTTCCCAGCTATGTTTCTGACCCCCTTCATGTGCTGGGACGGACTTCTGCTGCTGCAGAGAATTTGATATGAGTAACAGGAAGGGTCATGTAGTTACAAAAAGGTGAGAAAGGATATATTGAGCTTTTATTTTTGTGGTCAAAGAAAACATTATGTTCAGTCAAAACAGCCACACTTAACCTGAAATATGAATGTCTGCACAAGTGCATATTCATTAATTAAGCTAATTTTTAAGAATGTGCAGGACCAGGCATAATGCATTCTTTTTTAAGCCGAAGTAAAACATTTCAGTTAGCTGTCAGTCTCTTCACTTTATTACCATTCTAGGTTGTAATGTTACCAGAAGCCTGCTTTGTCATTTTTGCCATACGTTGATATTCAGGGGGCTTAAGAAAACCCTACTATAATTTTATAGTTTTACCTGTGTAATTTGTTTTATAAGTAACTTAGCAATATATGTTCATTCCATCAGCACAACTTTTCTGACATTCTGTTTATTAACTAGTTCTTAAACAGGAATTGAACATGCAAGATCTTTCTTGCATAAGCAGAATAAGAAACTTTTTATATAAAGAAGGTTTAGGCAAATGGTGTTTTAGTTACTGGTGAGTGCAACTTATTTTTAAGGCTTTTTAAAGCTGATTGAAAGGAAACAATCAACAGTGTGACAGTTTAGATTTTACCAAATGAATATAAGGAAACCAGCTGAGTCTTGAGTCATGAAATAGAGTGTAGGGAGTGGTGGTGAAGAGCTAAAAAGGCACTTTTGATATAAATAAACATTGGTATTTGTTATAATTTGACATGGAGTGGACTGTTACAATCTCATAATGTGATGCAGCTAGAAGATAAGGGGCTTTTGTAAGTGTGGTGAAGGTTTGCTTTCTAGTCCAAAAGTGGAAGAATTAATAACTTTGTTACAAAATTTTAAATGAAAAATAGATAATTTAGTCTAATGATGTGCAAATTCTGGTGCAAGCTTTTCACATAACTCTTTCAGAATCTTCTCTTTCCCCATCTTCTACCTGTCTCCCACAAGTGGATTGTGAGGATTTTGTTGTCGTTGCCTTAGAATTAACATTAGTTCATATTGTCACCTTGGAGGGGGAGGGAACAGTCTGTTATATCCTTCACTATTTTTGGAGGATAGAAATATATATCCCGTGGTCAAACTTGATGGTTGAAATCGATTAGAGAGTTAACAAATAATTGAGCAAGGTGAATCTGTATGCATATGGGTTGCCTGTGAGCATACGAGACACTTTTCCTAGGAAAACCAGGCTGAAATGTTTCTGTTGCCTATTTCAGAAATTTTGGTCTTTTTTAAAAACAACCAATGGAAGAGTAAAAGTTTTTTTTTTTTCATTCTTAGGCAAACACTTAAGCTATTACTTTCTAACATCTACAGAAATGTTAAGCTATACAATGCAGAGGAGTGGTGGGTTGTGTTTTTGTGAACTGATGTTTTATGTGTCTTATCTCTTTTTTAAAAAGCTGTATGTGAAGAAAAAACAAAAGTGCATACCTTTCAGCATTGCTAAATAAGCAGGAAGCTGATAGAGCTTGGGGTTTTTTGGTTTTTGGGGTTTTTTTTTGTAAGAACAGAGATGACCAATGAGTCTGTGTACTGTCTGGTTTTATGTAAGAGTGTCTTATCTCTTTTTCAAAAGCTGTATGTGAAGAAAAAACAAAAGTGCATACCTTTCAGCATTGCTAAATAAGCAGGAAGCTGATAGAGCTTGGGGTTTTTTGGTTTTTGGGGTTTTTTTTTGTAAGAACAGAGATGACCAATGAGTCTGTGTACTGTCTGTATTCTTCAACACTCTGCTTTTAGGAGATGATTGAATACTTCTGCTGTCCTTGTTTTGGGGGCTGTTTGTTATATAAGCTGGCTTAAACAATAAAGGGTGGGAGTACTGGGAGCAGTCTGCTCATCAGCTTTTGTGTCAGGGAAAAGCATCCTGGTCATCTGACTAGTCTTGGGCCTGGTGCTAGATTCCATGTGAAAGTAATGAGACCGTGGGTTTGTGTGCCAGTATAACTTGCCTATAGATATGCTTGATTTTATCAAACGAGTTTTTAGTAGGATGGATCTCTTCTGTAATGGGTAAGAATGCTACAAGAACTGCGTCTGTGTTCCGGGTAATTCAAAGACTGAAAGCAAAGACTTCATTAAAACACAAGTTTGATATTTGGTCAGTACTCTAAGAAGCATTATCTGAAGGTACTTCCCTAGATTTGGTCTATTAGTCACATAAAGCTGTGTGTGATAGATTTTATGTAACTTCTTAGCTTGTCGCTGTCTAGTATTAGAATCTGTTTGAAGTTCTGAAAGGTCTTTAGTTTTTTAATGCTAGAATCTTTAATTCTAGCATGCTGTGTGGAAAAAGCATCTCACCAGACTGTGAAACTGGCTTCTAATTTTTTAATGCTAGAATCTTTAATTCTATCATGCTGTGTGGAAAAAACATCTCACCAGACTGTGAAACTGGCTTCTACTTCAGCATTTGTTATAAAACCCAGTTCACATCTTATGCAGAAGTTGGCACTGCACAAACAACGTCAGGTTTGCTTTAGTGCAGAATGTGGGAGTTCACCTGTTCATAAGGAAACCGGAGTTCATGCAACACAAGTATCAAGCATTCCTTTAGTGTTGATGGGCAGATGCAGAATTGGCTCAATCTGTGCTTGAAATTAATATTTTCCTGTTGCAGTCCTGTGGTCTGAACTATGGACCCTGCTGTGCTGGTCTTGGAGATAAATAAGGCTTTGCTCTTGCCTTAAATTTAAATGAAGGTCATAGAGATGTACCTTTTATTTGTTAAAAGAAGGGAAGACCTGTGGCCTTTTTAAGAAAGCTGCATAGTTACTTCAAGAGTTATGGTATTGCTTGTTGCAGGATGTGTGTAAGTGAGTGGGTAGCTGTATAACTGAACAGGTATCAGAGTATCTGGTACTGAAGAGCATCAGATTCATACGGCAGATTAGAATGAAGTCTGTTGGTGGCTCTGACTTCTGTATAACTGTATTTTGTAATAGTGTTGCGCAGGCAGTGGGCTGAGAAACTAGTAACAGACTTTTAAAACAGATGGTGTAGTGCAGCTCTCTGTATATGTGAGGTGTGTAGGATCTTTGTTGGGCAACTATCAACAATGGTATCAGGTCTGATCTTATGCAGGTTAACTTAATGCTGTGACTGCCTTTGAAAGGGAAGACTTGAAATCTGCCTGGTACTCCTAGCATTTTGGAGGAAACATGTTACGAACACATTGACAAGTTTTCCTCACTGTTGATGGCAAAACAGGCTTTGGCATCATTCCATGACCTGGCTTTGATATGTACTGGACCCTTACATACTATGTTCATAGAGTATACTTCTATCAGAGTACCTTACAGTGGAGTTAGGTATCTCACGTATTCTGTCCCAAGGTATTTAAAAATAGAATAAAACCTTCCAGACTGATTAAGTCCTTCAGCTTTCAAAAGGGTACCTACTTAGGCTTATTTTTCTTTCTAGCTACATAGAAAGGGGAGTTGATCTCTGAAATTCAAGATGAAGCACAAAGAAGAAATTAAACTGGCTTTACTTAAAACAATTTTAGATTTGCAAGTCTCGAGTGTGCTCCTGAAGCAGTTGCCCATGGTTACCTTACTGACTCTAGCATGAGTTGATGCTGTTTAGCTCACTATTGATTTATGGCAGTTAACAGAGCATGGAATAAAAGAAATAGCTTCAGAATTTCTTGTCTTTCAGCTGTATAGATTTTTTGTGCTCTGCCCTCGATTCTCTGCTTTCCTTCTCTGTAAGGCATAGTTTAGGAAAATTCCGAAATGCAACATCCTTTCAGGTGGGAGATCGGTGTGGCCTTGACTGAAGTCTGTTATGCAATTTGTTAAACCAACAACTATTAATAACAGCTGTACTTTTACCCGCTAGATGCAGTCCATCCAGGTCAGGGATGAGGCAATAGGACGGAGCACCAGTGCTGTGGGGCACTGCTTTATGCAGTATTAGGTTTTATCCATTAATTCCAGATTGTCAGTTACATAACAATAAAAGCATTTTCTGTAGCTGAACCTGAGGCCAAGCAACCCTCCGTGCTCTGATGTGCAGATCTGGGAATTAGGAAATGAAGTCTCTTGCCATCACAGCCATGATCAGTTGTGCTCCTCAGCATTCAGCAGTAGCGCAACGAAGCAAGTTGTGTGCCATGATGTATCTCTTAGGAACAGGCAGATTCTGGCTTGAGAGAGCTGTTTTGTTTCAGGTTGAATCTCAGTGGTATCTTGATTTAATCTGCTAAATGATTTTCGTTGTAGTTGGAGACTGAGACTCGGTAATCTATGGTTGCTCTGTAAAACCTGAAACATCTGAGAAAAGAAAGGGGGAAGATAATGGAACAACATAAACATTGTATTTCAGTTACAAGAATTAAACTTTGGAAAAGATCATAACTTTATATTGACAGGAATACTCAAAAGGAATTGGGTTTGTGTTATTTAGGGGTGAGAAGGATGAGGGAGAATGTAAACCTTGAGCTTGTGAAAGGCTGTAGTAAAGAGGATGGTAATCCATTGTTCTTTATTGCCACTGAGAGAATGGCACAGAATAGTACACCTACCTTGCAATAAGGGTGATCCAGACTATGTACAGGCAAGGGAGTAAGTTTAAAAGTAGTTAAGCCTTGGAACAGATTGCTGAAACAAAGTTTTGTCTTCCCTTTCTGAAAAATTTTGAGGAAAGGTTAGATGAAAATGGGTCTTGCTGTGGTCTGGCTGTGCCTACCTGTGTATCAGTGACATTTGGCTTATATGCTCCTTTGAGTTCCTTTTTGATCAGAGTTCTGTGATTACAGCCTGATTCTTGTAAATGCCGAGTAAAAGATGCATTTGCCAAATACCTGTTTCTTCAGTTAAATAAGTCTGCAATGTAAGCACACTATTTTAACATCTTGTGTTTATAATCTGCAGCTGTGCCTACCTATGTATCAGTGACATTTGGCTTGTATGCTCCTTTAGTTCCTTTTTGATCAGAGTTCTGTGATTACAGCCTGATTCTTGTAAATGCCGAGTAAAAGATGCATTTGCCAAATACCTGTTTCTTCAGTTAAATAAGTCTGCAATGTAAGCACACTATTTTAACATCTTGTGTTTATAATCTGCAGCTGGTCCTCTTCAGAGTTTGACTTGAATGAAATCCGCCTGATAGTTTATCAAGACTGCGAGAGGAGAGGAAGACAGGTCTTATTTGATTCCAAAGCAGTCCGCAAAATCGATGAAGCTGTGGTTCAGGTATGAAATGCTAGTTTTACTTTTGTCCTACTGTTCTTTTTTTTTTCCCTTCCTCAAAGCAGGAATTTAAAATGAGTGTCAACTTCTTTATCTTTCTTGTGATCTTTTGCTTGATTTTGATTCTGGGATAGCTGCAACAAGAGTGTATTGGATTCCAAAAAGCCTGTGAACACATATCTATAATATACATGCGGTATTGAAACTTGGCAATTTAGACCTGATTTGCTTTCAAGCAAAGCAATCCGTACCCCTTTAAATTATTTCCTTAGCCTTTTTAGTGTTGACTGTGATTGCTTTTTCCCGTTAGCTGTGGTTGTGCAGTCCCATTGTTCCAGTTATGTCTAGCATGTCTCTAAATGTGTTTGTCTTCCTTTGGTATTTGGAATAGTAAAGTTGTTGGCTTTATGTGAATTAAAACAACTCCACTTTGGCTGACCGTGCTATAATGTGTAAGACTGACACATGGCAAGATACAGGCACAGAAGTTTTGAAGACACACTTAGAAGCAGCAGTAGATGCTCTGAAGATGCAAATTCTTTGTGCTTCTGTTCAGGCACACAAATTGTAGGGTAATGCTGCCAGCAAACTTAGGTGATTTTAAGACAAGTAAACCAATTGTATTTCCTGGTTTGGGGTGGTTTGTAGGTTTTTTTGGTTGTTTTTTTTTCTTTTTTTTTTTTCCTGATAGCTTTGTGTCTCTCTTCTACTTTGAGTTACTTTAATTTTTTTTTTGTTTTGAAGCCTTTGTTACAAGCAGCAGCTTCAGCCTGTCAGACTAGCATAGTTTACTATAGAATCACTAGCTATACATATGAATAATTGTGACTTGTAGAAATTAGTTATGAAGATGCTTAAAAAACAGCAATCTCTATTTCAGTCACACTGCAAATGTGCCATTGTGCCAATCAGTAAGACTGAGCACCATCAACTCATGACTGATCACCTACTTAAGAGGGTAAATGGGTCAGACTGGTCTGTTAATCTTACCCCCCCCTTCCCTCCCACACCACCCCTCCTCCCTCCAATCAAGGTTTTAACTTTGTATCTTAAAGTTGGTTGAACACACACAGCACGTGAGGAAGGAATGTATTTCTGGTTTCACTTCAATACTTCCACCTGCTTGAATACTTTAAACAAGTTAAATACAAAATCTCCTATTAAAAACTCTATACAACACTGGCATAAAACAGATTATAACCTCCCTCATGGCACATGATACAGGCTGTAATCTGTTTTCTAGCCGGACACTAATCTAGAAATCCTTTAAAAAAAAATAAAAAAAGCACTTTGAATGGCATGCAAACACATAGGTGTTTAAAAGTGATCTTGAATGTTTGGTCACGTTTGATATGTTATCAAACAGTGAGCTTAAAACTTGATTCATTTAAAGATAAGGCAAAATTACTCTCAAACTCAGTCCTCTTTAAACTGGAGTCAAAGTGTGTGTATACTGTGCATTTATCCATTTGCCTGAAATACAGTAAAGCTTATTCACACTGAATATTCAAATACATTGTTTATCTTTAAAGTATGCAGTAAGTTTACCTGGGGGAACTAGCAGCACATCTGTATTCCATTTGACCATATGTTTAATACACTGCATTTCTTCTCACTGGTCTAAATCTAATCTCCAGTTCTTTCTGCAGATGGCATATATCAGACTATTTTTATTAGGCTTTTTTTAAGCCTCGTTAAACACGTGGCTAGTGACACTGGTGCATTTTTAAACTCCTGATGATAGTCAGATTGGGATTAGATAAACAATAGCACATAAATACTATGCCAGGAAAAACTGCACAAAAGAAGTGCAAATACAGGATAAAACATGGTAGTCTAGGATTTTACTTTTTTTAACATGCTACTAGGCTTATTTTTAAACTCAATTTAAAAAAAAAAAGACAGATTAGCTACTGCACTTCTCTCGGTGGCTTGCTCTTCCTCTTTCTTCTGCATCTTTCCTTTTGCCCTTTTCAGCATCTTGAGACTTATTGCAGTTACTGCACTGCAGTATTCAATGTGTTTATCTTAAAAATCAGTCTTTTTCTTATGGAATATTGGATTCTACTTTTATTTCCACTTAATTTCCTGTTATCATTCCTTTCTCATCTTGCTGAGCACAAAATATGTGATGTAAATTTGGCTATGGCTGCTTTTTACTAGCATCTAATTATGATGATTTATTTTTGCCTGCTTGCTTGTGTTTTTTTTTCTGTAAACTTATCTACATGTGCTTTGTTGATATTTTAAAAGCATTTAGTTGGTCTATGCCAATGCACTTTCCCAATGAGGTAAACCATGCTAGTACAAAATGAGATTTATCACTTCATTCATTTGATGAACATCAGAATGAATGTTTACATTAATACATATTCCATATATGTTCATGAAGGGATTTAATATTTCTTAAATATATAAAGTTTAAGAGTATGAGATAAGCTTTCTAAGACTTTCTAAACAGTTTTGATGGCTGCAAGGTTGCAGTTTTGCTCCTTCTGTGTGTCACTTCAAGTGCATGTGAGAAGTACATTTGAAATAATGTGGCCCTTCTAACTGACATCTAATAGACGTTCAAACTGGAAAAAAATAAAAGCAACTGTTAAAGAAAACAAGAAACCAAGAAACTGATTAGATTTTATTCCAAGAAAACTTTAAGTAAAACCCAATGAATTAAATGCAACTTGTCTTACGAAACATACGAGAACAGCATTCATGTAATTTGTATCTTTCCAAGACTTCCTTCACACCTTTCTGATCAGTTTTAAAATGTTAAAACATAGTGACTTGGGAGTAAACTTTGAATGAGACAGTCATCTGCTTGCTTTTTTTTTTTTATGTGACTCCTCTATAGGTTTAACAAATAGATTTTATAACCTGGTATTCTACCAAATGATGCATTATTCACCCCTTGTTTTTGCTGGATGTTGTTCTGTTTAGGAAATCTGTTAATCAGTTGGGGAGCAAAAGTTCTCTGTAATTTAAGTGCTTACTTGTGCAAATGATTACAGAAGTTGGTTTGTAAAGAATTAATAAGATGGGATTTTGTTTACATAAAATTTGGCAAATGTTACACAGAGCACTTAATAACAATTAGGAATGATCTTCCAGTGGAACTTTGGCTAATTAGTCTGACTATGTGTGATACTATGAAAACTTGTCTGACAACATAAATGTGAGAGTAGTTCTGCACTTTCTCTGATGCTGGCCTTTTTAAAAGTCTTTTAAAACTAGCTTATATTATTTGAGCCAAATAACAGTAATTTTTATTTCTGTTGCTTACCTGTATTTTTTAAGAAAAATCTTGCAGTGGTGTGTTTACAGATTGTAAAGTTTGCTTTAATTGTTTTCATCATATTGCTCTGTTTTGACACAGAAAATGGCAGAAGATGCTTCTGTGAAGACTTCTGCCAAGAAGTGCCAAGCAAGCAATGGGAACAACAATATTTCATCCCATAGTCCCTCAGTAAGCTGTATGCAAAATATCAAAGAACAGATACCGAAGTATCAGGTAATGTTCATTACTTTTCTTGCTTGTATTTATCCATTTTACTGAAGAAGTTTGTATATAAAAGGCTTAATTTACGTGCATTGAATGACTAGTTGTATTTCTAGTATATTACAAGTTAATCTGACCCTTGAGATACCTGCCCTGTCTTTAAAGTGTTGTAGAATAAGAACATGTGGGTTAACCTAACCTTTTGGTCTATCTTGGTCTTGTCTTTGAAAGACTTACAGAAGATATTTAATAGCGTTATTATTTGTGAATGTTATAAAAAGCACTATACCCTTCTCTGTTCTTGTTTTGAAAGATGTCTACCTATGCTTCAGGTCAGTTCTGAAGAAGCTGTTGGTATTTTAAGAATCCCTTTAGTCTGTCTTACACTCCGATATATGGGAATACTCCTGGACACAGCTATTTCTTTGGAAATGCAGTACATCTTTTTTCTTTTTTTTTTGCCTTTGGAGGTCCCTCTGGAACAAGGGTAACAATGCCCATCTAGTGTGCAAAACAGAGTACGTCTTCCAGCTGTGCTTGCTTGTGCTTGCCCTCAGTGTGTTAGAACCACACAGGTTCTTAGTTGGCATGGAAAAGCAGAACTTGTATTCTCCATTCAAAATGTAGCAGTATGGCACTATATTGAATTGAAATAGTATGCCAAGTTATTACTGACTTTGCTCTTCCTGTCTTCTTGTCTGTATAGTACACCAGACCAGCCTCTGATGTCAACATGCTGGGAGAAATGATGTTTGGCTCAGTGGCAATGAGTTACAAAGGCTCCACCTTGAAGATTCACTATATACGGTGAGTGTCCTTTTCTGTGATGCACTCTCTTGTCAGGCGCTTGGAATTGATGACTCACTGAAATGACTGTTTATCCTTTCAGCTCTCCCCCACAGCTGATGATAAGTAAAGTCTTCTCAGCCAGGGTAGGAAGCTTCAGTGGGAGCAACAATAAGTAAGAACTTTTTTTTTTCCTTCCCCATCCAGTGCATTTGTCTTTTCTCCTTTTGTAGTCCTTCTGTCACTGCTTCTACATTTGACTTAGCCGAAATGGAAAAGTCTAGTAGAAAATCAGAAATGGTGGCTGTGGAAAAGCATTCTCTTGATATATGCCAGCCAGGCCACACAAGTTTAAAAATAAAAATCTCTGAGTTTCTGGTGCTTTATTTGTCAAGGGCATGCAATAAACTTAGTGCTTTGGACAATCAAAGCCTCTCTCTCTTCTTGCTGACAGAAGGGTGAAGAAGGGGTATATGTTGAAGAAGCTTTGTGTCCCTGTACTCCACTTCTGTTTCCTTCAATAATGACAGAAGATAATACTGTTTCTCATCTGTTCCTTTTTTTCTTGTGCCAAAAATGGGAAAATGTGAATGAACTGAACCCCAGATGTGACATACAGAAATTTACAATAATTCAAAGAGGGAGCTTATGTAGAAAATAAATACCTGTTTCCTTATAGTTCTAGAAAATCTGCTGGTCCTTGAATTTGTTTGTAAAGTTAATCTTCAGACACCTTTTTTCTATAAAATGAGCCTAATTCTCAAGCTCATATTAATGTCTGTTGATCACATTCTTAAGAAACAGTCTTTTTCCCCTTTTTTAGCTTACAGGATAGCTTTGAGTACATCAACCAAGATCCTAGTCTGGGAAAGCTGAGCTCAAATCAGAATGGTTTGGGAACCTGTCGCAGTGGAAGTAATTTAGGTAAATATTTCCAGGTTCTATGTCTTTCTGACAACATGAGGCCATCTGTTCATTTAGTTTGTTTTTTCCTGTGCATCACTGTCTTGTTTTTTTTCCACTTTTTTGCATTGCATTTTCTCTACATAGCTTTTGTTTCCTAGGTGTGTTACAGCTGTGTAGCAGCAAACTGCTGCAGGGTGTGTCTGAAGGAGGTCCCCTCCGGCTCATCCGCAGTGCTTCTTTCTTTGCAGGTTTGTGTGGAATGCCAGCCACAGTGTGATCCATCCACATGCACACATAAATCCAGCTCCTTCTGAATCGTTGCAGGACATACATAACTACTCTCTAGAAACAGAAAGGGCTGAAAATGGTGACAACAGATGTGTCTGGCTTATATTTTCTTCCAAAAAAATGGCTAAATTAATTGCTTTTTGTTCATGTTTCTTTTCTAATTCCTATGTTTTAATTTTAAATGTATTTTTAAGCAACATTTTAATAATAAATGAGCCCTTATGTTTCTTAGAGAACTTATGTTTCCTGGTTTACAGCTGGTTTCTTGCTAGTATGCAGGTGTCTTGCTGGTGTACAGCTTTTTCTTCTCTTAACTCTTGCTGCTTTTTTCATTTGATGGCACACATTCAAAATTAATTTGTGAGCTAAGTCTGGGATGCTTTAAGGTTTTTTCTTTACCGATATCAATTTCTTTACTTTTCAAAACTTAAAGCTACATAAAATCTCCTTCAGCAGGCATACTGGTGACCCATGCAGGTGGGTAGATCTCAGGCCTAATTAGTTCTGTTAATTGCAAAAATGTGTACTGGAATACCAATGCAGTTTCTTCACAGCCTTTGCAAATCTTGCATGCTTCACAATTTGAGTGACGCTGCACTACTAACGCTTCAATGTAATACAGCATAGGCTGAATGGTTCTTACTGTGAGGCTTTGTGGATAGTAAATCTCTGCTTGGTGAGTGAATCAGAAGCTTGATGGACTTTGTTTTATTATTTCATTATAATGTTAACCTGTGTAAAGTGACAATCTTGCACACACAAAAAATGTCAAGAGTGACAGATAGGGTTTCTACCAGCCCTCATTTTCAAAGCATACCTGATTTCTGATAATATAGACTGCATTTACATTCTTAAGCTTCTTAGAGATGTTTTTAGATTGGGGCAAATAACCAACTGCCTCTAGTAACATGATATTCAGTGTGGAAATACTGTTTGCTGGCACCTCTGCTTACACTATACTGCTTAATTGGAGTAACATTACAGGATATAACTTTGCTGTTTTATGACCTGTAAACTTAAACCTTTTTTAAAATGCTGACAAATAGTATGATGAGTTATGCAATATTTTCTATTGATCTGTTTGTTTTAGCACACAGCACACCTGTTGATATGCCAAGCAGAGGACAAAACGAGGACAGAGACAGTGGCATTGCTCGTTCAGGTATCTGCTGTCTGTCTTGTTTGCCTGCTTTTGTAATTATGTTACAGTTTCACCTGGAATATAGGTACCTTATGACATGTAAATTCAAAATTTTTTTCATCTGCTAAACAGTTTTCTTTATGCTTTTGCCCTAAGCCTTCAGACAAAAATATTTTAAATTATATTCTTTGTTTGCAGCCATCACTTTTGGGGTTCTTAATCAATTTATAATTTGGAGAAAGAACTGACTGGAGCCCTTACTAAAGGAAGGGAAGAGAAGGTGATATTGCACTGAGTAGGAATAGCAGGCCGGGGGGCCAGGAGATCTGTCTGTTGTAATGGAAGGGCAGTATCTGTTAGGACAAAATGCTTTTAATGAGAATAAGGCATCTTTTAGTATCTTCTAATATGGAAGTTCTTTGACTTTATAAGAAAATAATCTTCTCAGACAGCAAGATCCATTTAAAATAGTTCTCTCCTGATTCATGGGAGTTGTGTGAAAAAGATGAGCGAGGAAGAGCAATATTTGTGGGAATTTATTTCCAGTTAGAGTATAAAGAAAAATATTTAACCAGTTATCTATGTAATTCAGTATATGTGGGGTTTTTTGCTTTCTTGATAGCATCTCTGAGCAGTCTTCTGGTCACTCCTTTTCCATCTCCAAGCTCTTCATCATCATCTTCTAGCAGCTATCAACGTCGCTGGCTCCGAAGTCAGACAACTAGTTTAGAGAATGGAATTATTCCAAGGTGGTGAGTGCAACACCTTTCTTACAACAACTGCTTGTCAGTAATTTAAACTAAATAGAGCTTAAGCCTCTTTTCTTCAAAAGGACAAATCCTGTTATTAAATACTCTTAGTTCAGTCTGGCTTCTGTGCATGTTACATAATATTGTCAATATGAAGAAAGATCAAGTTTTGGCTTGATTTGAAATAGATGTATTTTTTATTGAACATATAGACTGTTTGAAGCCACATCCTGTAAAGCAAATTAAACTGTTTCTGAAGGAGCAGAGCATCCTGTTGAGATGAAAGGGATTCTAACAGCACTGCTGCCATAATTAAATTATACGCTGATGAAGTTGGACTAGTGAGCAGTTACTGAAATTTTGGAGTAATAGCCTATGACGACTCTCTTGGCTGGTACAGGATGTTCCTGATGTGACTTCTGCCAAAACAGGAAGAAAAAAAAGACCTGTGATCAAAAAGCTTGGCTTCTGTTTTGGAATTTTGTTAGCTCTTGTAGCTCAGTGGCATAACAAAGCATAGAATGCAGCAGACTTTTTGTAGCTAACAAGCAAATTCTTCCCTTGTCAGCTGCAAAATAGCAAACACTTCTTGATTATCTGCTCATATATACTCATCCACCTGCACCCAGAGACAGCACGGAATTAGTGGAGAGCTAAAAGAGATTCCTACTGTTTGGCCTCTCTCCCTCTTTGTGCTTTTCAGTTAAGAGAAGCTTAAAAGCTGCTAGTTAAAATATGTGGTCAGCAAAAACAAAAAACCTTTTTGAGAATACTTCTTAAATATCAACACTTAAACCTTTTTCCTGGATATTCTTACTGAATCATTTTTAACATGAAGAATCATGCGGTGGTGCTAATGTAGCAGTCATGCTTTTTAAATCATGCTTGCAGTTCAGAATAAGCTAGCAAACATTTTTGCTCTCAGTGAAATGAAGTACTTTTTAATCTAGTTTCCTAAAAAAATAAGGCTGGAAGCGGAACTTGCAAAAAAGTTAAAACATTTAGGGTAAATAACATAATTTCATCCCAGTTTTAGAAGTAGCCAAAGTTTCACAAAGCAGAAGTTCCTCTAAGTGGTATGAAAGTAACAGATTGTTTAGAGAAAAATAGCCTTTTCGGGCTGCTTACTCACTGTAGGAGGTACCTTGTGTTTCTTCCAAATTGGAGAATTTGTGCTGGGGAAAGATGGTGGAAACAGGATATTATTAGTTCCACTATCTAGAACTATTCTTGATTTGGAATTTTTTTCTGAGCCAAAAAACCTCTTCAGATACTTGTTTTCTGATTACTTGCTAGAGAAACAGTGGGCTTCTGTCTGAATGCTTCAATGACAGCAGAGTTTGCACTTCAGTTTGTACTGCCAAGATTCTGCAGTCTCTGTGACTGATGTTTCAGGCCAGTAGCTCAAAGAAAATGACATGTCTAGCTGGAACCCCATGTAGTCAATTGGCAGGCAAGCTAGATTAGCAGCTGCTTTGAAGAGACTTCTCTCACAGACCTAAATTCTTCAATTTCTGTTCCTGGGAAGCAGTACAAAAGCTTGTGATGTTTCTTAGATGCTGACTGACCATCTTTTCCCAACTTCCTTGGGAATTTCTGTCTCTGCATGCAAGTTCCTGAAGTTCAAATGAGGTTATGTTTTTGTCTTGAACTCCAGTTTCCCACAAGCTGTTTTTTTGCTGGGGTTTTATTGTGTGTGTTTTTTCCTGTATTCATGGACTCATACCTCTATGATGAGAAACTTTTGTATATTTAATTTTGTCAAACCAATTAAACTGTAAAACACTTATTTTTAGAATGAACTTAGAATGAATGCTTAGTGTTCCTCTTGTTAATTGCTGCATAGTGGTTTATAAATGCCACAGGCTCCATTTCAAGATAATTCTGATATGAAAAGCCTTCAAGCTTTTAATTACCACTCACTGATGTTGCAGTCTCAGCTTACAAAGAAAGTCGGAAACCAAGCTATTTCCATGTGAGCTGCTGCTCTGAATGTCCTCATTTGTGTTCTAATAGCTTTTTCTTGTCTGTTCTTAGCTTTCTCCTCTAATTTCTCAGTGGATTAAAGCCATTATTCAATTCAAGTTCCTTCCAAAAGAAATTTTGCCTATACTGTCTTAAAGTATATACTTCAATGAGTAAAGACCTTTTTTTCAGTGAAATTGATGAAGAAACTTTTAGCAAGAAAAAATAATAATTCTGTAAATCCAGCAACATCAATATCTAGCACTACAATGCAAGTATTTATTGCCACACTTTTGTGTAATCACAGAAAAACTTATGCTGGGCTGAGACTTGTGGATATCATCCCAGTCGGGTTGCCTGTGTGAAGGACTACCTTGGAATTTAGATCAGGTTTCTGTGGAATTTGTCTGATTGAGTCTTGAAAATCTCCAAGGATGTGGATTCCACAGCCTCTCTGGCAGCGCCTTCAGGTGTATTGACCATTTTCCCCTCACTATCTGCAAACTCACTGAAGGTGTGTTTTGATCCACAAGCTAGGCTAATAATGAAGATATGGAGCAATATTGATCCCAGTATCAACCCATGTGTACTACTGAAAAATGGCATAACTGTTGAAAGAAATGTGGCAGAACTATCAAGTGAATGAACAGAACCTGGGGAAATAACAGCGTTTGTAAAATAGCCACTGGGGTTTTTTTAGCAGAAAACTAAACATCTTAAACTGAAGTATACCCAACTTTGAGCTAGGCACACATGTATTTGTAGGCGTTAAGTTTGTGTTTTGACAGTAATTACTAAGTGGTGACATTTTGTCTTCAGTTAACCATACAAAATAAAAATTTATATTTTAAGTGCTTTATAACATCTATCTTAAGATGCTGGAAGAGTATAGGTAGCATGTTCCCCAACTTCCCTCATGATCAGCATTACAGATTCCAGAGCATCATGGACATACTGCTGAGCACCTAGGCGGGAGCTTGAGTGCTTGATGCAGCTCATAGCTCTGAAATTACCTTTAAGCTTTTTCGCTAGTGATTTTGTGCATTGTCTCTCCATTCCCTTTTCTTAATCTCCCATAGAGATAAATCCAGAAGGAGGAAATTTATAGTAGTTCTGTTTCAGAGGAAAGTGTTCACACCACTTTAGGAGCTGGCCTCTTAGGGGAGTTGCCTTACCGCTGTCTGAGCAAACGTAGATCGGATCCATCAAAATGTTGTGTATCCTGTTTGGAGACAGATGACAGCAAAGTCTTATGTAGTCAGTCAAAGAAGACCTAAGAATGAATTATGTTCTGCTGTACAGAGATACGGATAGAAGACTAATTACCTCTCAGTACATAGGTAACTGTCCTAACAAATCTGTTTTACAGGTCCACTGAAGAAATGTTTAGTATGGCTGATGAAAGCTGCAGCTCCAATCCTGCAATGGTTCGGAGGAAAAAAATTGCAATCAGCATAATCTTTTCTCTGCCTGAAAAAGAAGCAGCACAGAGAAACTTCCAGGATTTCTTTTTCTCTCACTTTCCTCTTTTTGAATCTCACATGAACAAGCTGAAGTATGCAATAGAAAAGGTACAGAATACTAGTTTGGCTTAATGTGGAAAATAAGTGTCAACGAGAATGAAGTATTCTAGAATCTGATAGATGAAGAGTGGGAGAAGGTGTGTGGTTTCAAGCTTCCCTCCCTCCTTACACATGTAGTCTTGAACCTGAGCCCAGTGTAGGAATTCAGCATGTGCTGAAAAAGAAGTGCAGTTTCTTTTCTAGTCAGAATGCGAATGGAGAGCTTTATGCTATGGGTCATTTTTCTTCTCACCATATTTCACTATGAGGCTTTCTTGACTCCCTGGAGACTGGAAATAATGGTATTCTATCCTTTCATGCAGTCACTAAAGGAGAGACAAGAAGTGTCTTGTTGCTCTCTTCCTCTTACTCTCTCAAAAATGTTCTTTCCTCATGTCCAGTCTTAAGGATTGGTCTCTCATGAGGTGGAGGGAGGTTGGCAACTATTGCTGTCTTGAGTGGCTGTATAGCACTGGGGCTAGATCTTAATTATTTTGACATGTTAATGAAGCTTGAAAAGATGAAGAATGTGAATCCTTCAAGAAGCTGTTTTGTGTCTTTAACTCTTAATCAAGGCCATGATCTCATGTAGAAAAATAGCAGAATCCAGCCAAAGAGTGCAGGTTTATATCAGCCGTGTCATGGATGCCCTGGGAGAATTCAGGTGAGTTGATGGAATTCTGAATTACAAGGAGAGCTCTTCTCATGCCCTCTAAAGATATTTGTCACTTCCAGTTATAAGCAACTGAATGCAAGGTCTTGTAATTTAGCCACTCTTTAAGTTAGTGTGAATTAATTTTCGTTGTTGGGTATGGAGTTGTTGTAGTTTCTCTTCAGCACAAATCCAAAACGTAGCCTCTTACTAGCTACTATGAAGAAATATAACTGTCCCAGCTGAAACCAGGGTGTGGGTTTTTAGAGAACTTCAGCAAAACCAACCGAGCCATTTTCAGAATGAGAGTAAAAGTAGCTTTGTTGCATTCACTTGTACCTGGGACTGTCAGTTAAATTTTTAAGATCTCGTAAAGAGTTGGCTTCTGCTGATGCCTGTGCAGATGAGTCGATTGATTGCTGTATTCAGGCAGATGAGATGTCTACTCCTAGCCATAGATGCTGAACAGTAACTGACAGGAAAGTTGCTTTCAAAGGCTCTCTTTGGTATTTAAGAGAGGAAGGAATGGCCAGAGGCCAAGAAAAGGCAGCCCAGGAGAGACAAGGCTTTGGTGGGATGGAGTTTCTGTGATGTCTGGAATGTGGAATCAGATCACTGCAATGAATAGAATGGGTTCTATCCCCCCTCAAAATTATTTCTGAATCTTTCTCAGAATGCAAATACACAGGGGAATGCAAGAACATGAAGATAAGTATGTAAGTCATATGAAGACGCTAAGTTACTGGTGCACTGTATTAAACACACTAGTGTTCTGAAACACTAGTAATTAGTGTGTCTGGAAAACTCTTCCAGTTTCTTTAGTCTCCTAGATCTTACAAAAAGTAAATACATTAAAATCAATGGATAACAGAAGAGGAAATGGTTTACTTGTATTTACAAGATAGAAGTGTGCATGTTAACACTTATTTTGGGGGAATTTTCTCTGAGCAGAGTTACCATCTGGAACCTATATTCTGTTCCAAGGATTGCAGAGCCTGTGTGGCTTAATATGATGTCCAGCACCCTGGAAAAGAATCAGCTATGCCAGCGTTTCCTTAAAGAATTTACATTTCTGATAGAACAGATCAACAAAAATCAGTAAGCTTCCCCCACCCCCTTTTTGTTAAAAATACTTCTGTGCTTCCCAGTGCATGTGAATATGTTAAAGCATTTAATGGGATGTTATTTTGCTGATGTTATTCTGGTCATATTCTTTTTCCTAGGTTCTTTGCTGCTTTGTTAACCGCAGTGCTGACATATCATCTGGCTTGGGTCCCAACAGTAATGCCGGTTGACCATCCTCCCATAAAGGCCTTCTCTGAGAAGCGCACATCACAGTCTGTGAACATGCTGGCAAAATCTCATCCATATAACCCTCTCTGGGCACAGCTTGGTCAGTAGGAAATGGAAAGCTTCAAACTTCTCTATAACTAGCATCTTCCTGCGTCCACTTCTCTTATCTAAGAGCTTCTTGTGGTCCAGAGCACATTTGCTGATTTGCCTTGCTGTAAGCTGCGCAGAACTAGCAACAGATGTCTTGCATCTGGTTAAACAGAGCATTTAGAGGCCTGTTTGCATAGCCTGAGTGCTTTGCTTTTATCCTTGGTCCTGCCTGGTTGAGTAACTTGTATAGAAGTATTAAGAGAGTGCAAGTGCTATGAATGATCTGAGCAGTTTGGGAAGAATGGGAGGGAACAGACTGGATGAAGGGGAGTTCTCTGGGTGTTGAAGGCTCTTTGTAGTTTAAACTGCCCTGGATACTTCCTTTTATCTCTTTCTCACAGAGCTAGGATGGACACCAAGACAACAGAGTTAGAAGTCTGGCAACTGGTAGTACCTCCGTTCATTCACAATTACATGAGTGGGTTTGGGCTAAGATTTTCTTTCTATGCCCAGCTCCTCAGGCTGTTCTTTGACAAATATTGTATAGCTTATAAGTTATCTTGATACAGGGGACTAAACTTCTTTCAAATGAGTAGGGAGTGAGAGATGAGAGAATAAGACTGCCAGTGGTAAATCCTTGAAAATTCCTCCTCTTCTTGGCAGCAGCTGTGAGTCTGAGATTGCCCTTAACTTTAACTGATACGTTATGTCGCCATGTAAAATAACACACATGCACATTGAAGCAATAATGTGACTTTTACACTGTACTACTGGTTGTGTTTCTTGATAATTGCCTCCATTTGTTTGTTATTCTCAGCAATCTTCATGAAACTAAGCACTGTTACCTTGGCCATGTAGTTGTAGTAGAAGTGTTTTCTGTTTTAGGATGTCTTTAAAATGTTAGGCGGTGGAGTAATGGATTAGACTTGGAGGGCAAAGTAGAAGCCTGCTCTGGGCGTTGAGGATGGAGCCAGGCCTGGGGTTATAAAAAAACAGCTGGGCTGGAGGTGTAAGATAAGCAGTAGCTCTTGTGGTGACTCCCAGGAGCCACCACTGGTGACTGGTCAAGAATCTGTTTCTCTTCTCGCCTTCCCAGGCTGTATGTTGCTACCAGCTTTGGCCTAGTCAAGTTCTGAGTGCCTGAACTGAAATTGCTTTCTGGTTTTCTTTTGTTCTTATAAAGCCCAAAAGCCTTTATCAGGTGGTTGCAGTAGCTGATAATGAAAGTAAGATGTTGCCCTCTACTGGTCTCCTTCTTTAGAAGGAGATGGGGGGGGCGGTGTGTGTGTGTGTGTAGAATAAAAAATCATGCAGCTTAGTGGTTTAAAATGGAAATGACTTTTTATTAAGAAAGGACTTTGACATACCTGTCTTTCTACCTTCAGACCTATGTTCTTGTTACATATTCCATATCAATTACAACTGCATACTGATACAACTGCAAGTACCACTGTCAGGAAGACACAATACTGTTTCTGAAATATCAGCTTTATCTAATGGGCTTAGCAGGAGGCATTAGTATGTTTTGAAGACCACGATTTTGACTTTTTTTACGTTTTTATGGTTTTATAATTGTGCAAATGAGCACGAAGCTTGAATGTGGTTTCCGTAGCAACTGTGTTCAACTTGCAAGTAAAAAGATAGCTTCCCATTTCCTTTCCAAACTGCTTGTCCTTGTGGCCCACCAGGCGTCGAGGCTGATTCCAGCTGAGAAGTCTGAACCCCACTTTCTATTACTGAGGAATGAATTTGCTGGCATGTTAGCCATGGGGCTGGTTGCAAGGGTGTCCTTAACTGTGGGGAGATGGCACGCTGATGCCACCACTCAGCAGCTTCTCTAGTGCAGGACTGGTGTCATGGGAGATGTCAGGTCTTGGCAGGGGAGACAGTAAGTGAGAGAGGTGGAATTACTGTCTTGTTGATCCTTGTTCTGCGGGAATGGAGTCGTGAACCTTATTCCTTTATGTTCTGTATGGCAAAGAGAAGGCTGGCGTTAAGTTTGGGTTTTTTTGTTGTTTTAGTCTCTTTATGTTGAAGCCAGAGGTGCCTTTGCCCTTGGTAAAATCCTTGTTGAAGCTCTGATCATAACTTTCATTTAGTGTTGCTTCTTGAGCTCTAGTACAAAATCATGGTGTTAGGCTTGGTCCAGAGTATTTGAGCAGCCCTGAGCAAGGACTTAGTACAATGTGGTAGATTAGCAGGTAGGTGGTGAAGCCTCAAGCCAGAGAAGCCTGCTTTCAAGGTGAAAATTCACAGTGGATAAAGAAAATGGAGCTTGAAAATTGAGCAGGATAAATGAGCCAGCGAATAAGTAGTTCTAGGGGGGACTCAGATTATGTTGTGGTACCTACCTTTCACATTACAGTTCTATTTCAAGTAGTGTGTACATTTTCTAGTTCTTCACCACTCCCTGCCAGAGATAAATGCTCATGTTAGTGAGGCTGACTCCCGAGTACATAGAAGTGTACGTGCCTTGCCCAATGAGGCAGGTGCATGCCTCTTTTTTCAGAACCTTCTTTATTAGGCTAATATTGAATCATTTTTTGCTTTTTTGATATCTTAGTCCTCAAAAATCTAATTCAGATTTTATCTGTATGAAAATTCAGGTGTTTAACAGAAAAAGTGACTGCAATAAAACAGAATAACTTTGTGAAAGAAAATGAGTAGAAAAACAGAAAATGGTATAGCTGGCTTCAGAGTTTAGCTGGATCTATATTCCTCTTCACCCCCTGTTGTGTCAATTTCAAAGTGATAATATCTTGTAAGCATCGTGTAAATAAAAACCTTAGTGACTTTGAACAGAAAGAAAATGAGCGATAGCAGCTAATCTCTCACAAAAAACACCAAAATGCTTCTAAACACAAGACAGGGATAATAAGAGCTAGGGAACTTCTTTTGTTATTCTTTGTTTTAAACTTCCATGAACTCTGAAAGAAATTAACTGTCCGATTTGTGTCCATGGTAAATACTGTTTCAAAATGTGTTGAATTTAAAGAGTATAGCTTACATTACAAACAACCATGAGTATGTGAAATTTTTGTTTTCCTGTGTAGGTGATCTCTACGGTGCCATAGGCTCTCCAGTTAGATTGACTCGAACTGTTATTGTTGGAAAACGCAAGGAGCTGGTGCAGCGCTTGCTCTATGTTCTAACTTACTTTATTCGGTGCTCTGAGCTGCAGGAAAATCAGCTGTCATGGAGTGAGAAGGCTGGGGAAGGAGAGCAGGTGCTAAATGGGAGCAAGATCACAACTGCACTAGAAAAGGGAGAGGTAGAGGAGTCTGATTATGTGGTTGTCACTGTTAAAAATGAACCTGCTCTTGTGCCTCCAATTCTACCTCCAAAGAATGATGGAAGTAAGAACAATAGTATTGCAGAGTGGGTACGTGACCCGGAAAGCACTCATACTGTCCCAGCCTCTTCAAAAGAAAAGAGAGAAGCAATAGGAAAGGCCAGTCAGAACTCTGAAGCATCTGTTGACTGTCTAACTAGCAGTTTCCATAAAGGAGCAGCTGATGGTAGGAGAACTATCACTGATACAGGCATTGGTTCCTACCACTTTGAAGAGCCGTCTAAATTGGATGATTTGATGGATATAAAGAAGAACAAGAACCAGAATGAGAGAAAAGTAGAAAAACAGTTGTCTAGTAGGTCATTTGCCTTACCTTGTCCTGAAAGGTCTGTCCACAAGAGTTCACACTTAGAAAAGGTCACCTTTCAGATTGGAAGTTCTGCATCACCAGAGTCAGACTTAGAAACTCGTAGAAGAGGAATGGAAGAAAATCTGAAGGCATTCAGAAAAAATCCCGAGGTGATACATTGTGCCTCAAGTTCCACAAATCTGACTGCAGATGCTTCGCAGAATCAAAAAGAAAGTTGTGAAGCTGCCTTTGTACCCTTCAGTAAACATAATGTTTGTTATGCACAAAACCCACCTTGCGAAGGGAAGGAGAGTATACTTAACCAACACACAGAAAGTAAAGGAACTGAAATTAATTTAGTGAACACAATATCTAGTGAACCATTTTTGCCCACAGATAACATAGAAACTGTAAAATTGCCAGGCCTGAAAGAAACTAGAACTTTATGCTCCGGCAATCTGGAGAACTATCCCCCAAGCTGTGTAGAAGTAGGTTCTGCTGTCAAACAGGATTTCCTTAAAGTAGGTGCTAAAGATGTCCCCTATGGGGATGCTGGAAGAAAAATCCCTTTCAGAGTTGAAGGGGACATTCCAAGGAATGAGAGTTCAGATAGTGCCCTTGGAGCCAGTGATGACGAAGGTGATTGCTCTATCCCTGATGAAGTGCATCATGATAATGTCAGCAAAAGACTTGAAGAGTTTGCAGAAGTGGAACTTCCTTTACCAAGGTAAAGAAGATTAAATTAATTTAGAACTAAATGGAGTCTGAAGTTGTTCGTAGTTTCAAGTCTGAAAACCTCTGGCATCTTGATTAAGTTCCTTGTAACCAAATTCCTAACATACACTGCTGTTATGGTTAGAATTCTTATAAACAAACTTGTTAAAAAGAAAACCAAGACTTAGCAGGTTTAAGTATTGAAGTTTTCTGGTGTTCTTCAAATGCCTAATAAAAATTGATCAAACTTTTTTTTTTTTTGAAAACTGCCTGAAACATTTAGTGTAGACATGTAGACAGAACATCTGAGGACAAGCAAAACTTCAGCTTTTCTTAAACTGATAACTGTTTACATTTGATATATTTGACAAATCAAAGACAGATTTGAAATACATAAGGGCATCCTACTTGAAGACTTCTGAGCTTTACAGGTACATATGGAGCTTGCTGGTGCTAGATGTAGGTATCTAGAAAGAATATGCTTCATGGGCTGAGATTGAGAAAACTCAAATTTAGCAGACCTGTTATCTGCAGAACAGGGAGCTCATATGTACCACAAGCGCTAATACATTTAGCTTTGCTTTTATGAAAAAAGCTTGAAGGAATCAACATATTGTTAAAGTTCAGCTTTTAAAATACTTCTTTCAAACTACTAGTAATTGGCTTACTGTATTTTGAGTACCATTGTTGATTAATATCTGCAGTAGAAGCAGAGATGATAAACCAAACATAGCATTAGTGTAAAATCTGAATGCAGACTGTCAAGCAAGAATCTTACCTGCTTTGTATTTCTGTATTTCAGGTCAAATACAATCAGCAGTCAATGCGTGAAAAATTTTGGAAGATCTCTTCTAGGTGGTTACTGTCATACATATATACCTGATCTAGTGCTGCATGGAATAAATAATGATGAAAAACTCAAGCAGTGTCTACTAGCAGACCTACTTCATGCAATGCATGTGAGTTGAAGTACTGTCCTGAGTCATAGTAGGGGTTGTGATATAACTGAGGTCAACAGAAGCAGGTCCTTTGTATAGGTCCTGTTCCTTTCTGCTTCCCTGTTCTTAACAGCCACCTGACATCTCTTCCTTCCTGAAAGATGTAAGTCTGTAATTCATTGTGTGCAAAGCCTGTTCACACAAGAATCACGTGTGATTTCCTTTGTGCTCTCTGAATTCTTCTCTTCAAAGATAAACACCAGGAAAATTGTTTGCAGCTTTGCCATGTTCTTACCCTGCTTTAGATACTCCTAAATTGTATAACTAGTTTATAACTAACCTTTCACTAAAGTAACTCTGTGAGCTTAGTATGCAATTTTAAATGTATGTCTAGTAATTGTCAACATTTTTTCTCTGTAGCAAGTAAGAATCATCCTCCTCAAATGAGTTAATGTACTGTCTGAAACAGTGATGCGTGTGTATGTAACTTCTTTAAACAACATGAGATTTATCTAATATGATACCGTCTCTTCTACATACCTTACCCTGATTTTGCAGAATGAAATCTCTCATATGGCTTTGATACATAAAGTATAGTTTCACTATCACTGGATCAGTATAATTATTACTCTTCATTTTGGAAGAAAATTATCTTTTTGGGGAATGTGGTGGAATACTTGAAGAAAACAATATTGGGAGTAGTGATTTTGAAGCACTACTTCAACAATATTAAGTGCCTTGATCAAATTGGCAGTTAACACTTAACTGACTCAATGTTGCTGAATGTAAACTGTCACTGAAGTTGGTATTCCTTGTCACTTTTGAGATGCCTTCAGTTCCCTATTGGACAAAATCATTAATTGGATCACTTTCTTATTCCCTGCCTCAACATGAATAAAAGTGGAACCTCGTACTAACGTGTGGAAATGTGTATGAAAGTGTCACATAACTGTTTGTATTTTGTATATGTTGCAGCATCCAGTGCTAGATGAGCCCATAGCAGAAGCTGTCTGCATTATTGCAGACACAGATAAATGGAATGTACAAGTAGCTACAAGCCAGAGAAAGATGATGGACAATATGAAGTTAGGCAAGGATGTTTTGGTTTCGAGTCAAGTATCCAGTTTACTACAGTCTATTTTACAGCTTTACAAACTCAACGTCCCAGCTGACTTTGTAAGTATTTCTTTACTGAAGACTGAAGTTAGTAAAAATCATTTAGCTTACACAACACTTTCAGTTTTGTACACTGCGTTGCTATACTAATGAACTGATGTCTGAAGAAATGTAGAGTTGGTACAATATATTTAAAAGAATACGTGCTACGGTCCAGTAACGGGTACTGTTTTATCTGTGATTTATGTCTAATAGGTCAGATTAAAGTTTACTACAAAATGCATATGCCAAAACTAAAGTTTAAACAATTTTAACATGGTCCTCATGTTTATGATTAGAGCTCTTAAATTTGGCTTTTATTTTTTGTTTGTATAATTTCCACCTCTCTACTCTTTATGTTGTTGAAGCTACCCAAGCCTGTTTCTAGCATTCAGCTTCCTATTCTTGGGCTTTCTCTCCAACCCCAAGCAGTGGATGCCTCTTCTCTCTCCTTCCCAAATAATTGTGCCTGTGTGTGTTTATGTGGCCCTTATGTTTTATGCATATTTCAGCCAACCCTGTGAGCAAGGGCTGTCTTGCATAGCTGTGCTGATGTCTCCATAGGATTGCTGGGAGGAGACTGAAACCTGAAAACACCTGGGAGCGGGTGGGTTCCCGCAGGGAATATTACTTTGTCATATTGTGTACTCCCTATTCCGCAGCATCCTTTCCTGTCCCCATTAGTAATGAAGTTCATCAGAGCAAATCTGTAATTCTGGTTTTGCTGATCATAACAAAACTACCTACAGGCCTGACAGTGGTAATTATAATACAATTTTTAGTGCACAATTGTAGGTGAGGGATGATGGGATGGTTTTTTCAGTAGTTACCCCTTTTTCAACAAACAGAATTGGTTTGTCCTTCAGCAGATAGCCTTGTGAGACTTTGTGGGAAGCCTGTGTAATGACTGTGCTAGCAGATGGAAGAGGAAGATAGAGGTAAACACTAGCAGCTGTAAATAGTATTAGTCAGCACTCTTTTGGATAAATTGGTGGTATTGATTACACTAAGTTATTATAAGTCAAGTGCTAGGGAAAATATGTGGGTACATTGTCAATGTTGTCTCTGGATTCTTCTGGGCATTGAAAAATATGCAACTTTGGTTAAAATTATATCCTAATATTTGCACAGTAACCCCTTAAATTCTGGCATTTCTAAACTGAATAGTTATTCTGCAACTGAAGTGTTGTTTCCAATGTTGCTTTGGGGTTTGCATATGCAATTTGTGTATGCTTTGTGTGTTTTGGAGGTGGAATGTTTTTTGGGGTTTTTTTATTTTCTTTTTCTTGCATAAAGGAACAGTGAATTGGCAGTGCTAGTAGTTTGTAAGTTTTCTACGATCCACCTTAGAGACACTTTGATCCTTCTGTCAGTGGATTTCACAGCTCTTCGCTAAAACAAAACCATGAGTGCACGGAAGTCAAGTGTTCCGATAAACTCTAGGGGGAGAAGTGTGACTTTTTATTGTAGTGATTCTCTTGGTTTAAATTTTGACAAAAACATATGTACTAATATTGATCAGAGATGAGCATAATGTAGTATGTTTGAAATTCCCCTAGGAATCTACTTTTGTTTACATACAGTTACTCTTCAGATGAATAAGTTTTTTTTGGGGTACACCAAAAACCAAAACTTAAATTGAGATTGGATGAAAGGCAAGTGGTGATATCTTTGTTGGGGCACTTCAGACTGGTAACTGTGCTGGAGAGAGCTTTGCAGTATGCCAGGGTGAGAAGGAAGTGATGCTTGCAACTGCTGCATGTCAGCAATATGTCAAAAGTTTTACTTGCACCTTTAAGCTCATATTAAGTTCCTTTTTCTAATTTTAGAAGTGACTTTTTTTTTTTCCATTTAGTCAAGGAAAATGAGAAAAGCTGCAGAGGAAGCTATCATTAAAAAAAAAAACTTCTCTTCTCTGCCTTGCTTAAACCAGGACATGTGAATATTTTGAACAAAATGGATTAATGTACTGAGCTTATGAGGAAAGATGTCTTTTGATTCTTTGCTAGCATTCAGGAGGAGCAGATAATCTTATGTAGAGAGAATCTCCCTTTTAGAATAATGTGGGATTCTTCCTTACCTGCTCTCTGTCAACTTAATAAAAATCCTTTAGAACAAGTAATGGACTTTAAATATATTGAACTGCTGCTTTGTGAATCAGCTTCATGCTCCCCTGAACCACTGAGGAAGGGTAGGCTTTTTGCATTGGAGTTACCTGTAGTGGAAAAGATAAGAACGTTTCCCTTTTGGCTAGAATCAGAAGTGTTATGATTATAATGACTTGAGTGAAAACTTGCTTGAAGCAAATAGATCAAACTACTATCAAGTAGCTTTTTCCTTTCCTCCATTGGTGGCAGTTATCTTGTTCTGCTACTATGTAGCATGGGTTTTTTAAATGCCTCTTTATCTCCCATGATTAAGACCTGATATAACCTGAGAGAATAATTGAAAATCTTGCTCCAAACCATCAGAAAAATACATGGTAGGCTAACTAAAAGCATGAGTCTTTTTTGCTCATAATTTTTTAATTAACAAAACTGTTTTCACAGGCTCTGATTTCTAATACTTATGGTTTTCCTTCAATTTGAAAAGTACATAGGACAATGGCCTGAAGCTATTTGCTGCTACTGTTTCTAATTGCTGTCTACACTTCCCAGATGATTATAGATTTGATAATGTGAGGTTCTGCGTGCGCTTCCTGCTTTCATCTCTTGGAGTTTGGAGAGCGGAGCTAATTTAACTTTTTTGAAGTGGTCAACCCTGTGGAAAGAAGGAATATATCAAATTGAATGTACCTTTTGTCCTAGAACAAAATACCTGATAAGACATCCCACCTACTCGCCTTGTGAAGACATCCTTCCTACAGACCTTGTCTTACCAAAAAAACCCCTCTCCCTCTTTGAAGCTAAGGTTCATCTTCTCTCCTGCAGCTGGTGTACAAGAAATTGCCATGCATCACACGACTGTATTTAAAAATATTATGCATTTCTAGCATGCTACTGCTGAAAGAAAAGGGAAGTGATTAAATTGGTATTTCAACATGAACTATTACCTTCTGGGAAACAGCACTAAATATTTAAGCAATTTTGAACTAGAAGTACCTAGGACTAACAACAAATGCCTAAAAAGGATTCATAACCTAGCTTCTCCAGTAAAGTAGTGAGCAAAAGAGCTGTAATTTTATGATAAATAACATCATGGTGTCTTCCACTTCTTGAGTCTTTGTTTCTTGAATGGCACATCCCTAGAGCTAGAGAGCGCTGATTTTAGGAACTGTTGTCTAAACTGAGTCTTTCAGAAAAAATAGTACTGAGTTATAACAAAGACATCTTGATCCAAGTTCTGGTTTGATTCTTAGTAAGATGTCTTGAGTGTCTTTGAACCTGGTTAAAATGATTTAAGTCAGCAGAAACACTGTGGCTGACTTGAGTGGGAAATTGATGTGCAGTTTGTGCAACAAATTTGCTGCCCAAGAAAAGCTGGAATGCCCCAGTTCTTTGAAGGCATTCCCGTTTGAGGGGATAGTGCAGTTTTTTAGTGTTGCTATCATAGCTGTAACAAAACTGGTTGCTGCTTCTGGATTCGGGACTGGAGATGTAGTTTGAAAGATGTTCTAGCTAAGATAGAAACTAAAATGATATAGTTACATTTCTGTAAAATTCGCATGCGATTGCTAAAGCAGTTCTGAGGTTTTTGGTCTGTGTTTGCAGTGCATAATGCATCTTGAGGATAGACTACAAGAGATGTATCTCAAAAGCAAAATGCTTTCAGAATATCTGCGAGGACATACAAGAGTGCATGTAAAAGAACTAGGAATGGTATTGGGGTGAGTATTGCAGATATCTGTCTTAACCAATGGCAAAACTTGGAGCAGTTACTTTCCTTTTCAGTTTCTGAATGTTGACATGTTGTTCCCTTGGGGGCTTGGTTCTTACTTCATATTTAGCACTCTCCTCTTTCATGTGCCTGGAAGTGTAGAAATGGGCTCTACTGAGCCATCTGGAAATTAGGAGGAGACAGAGTTCAGCAGCAAGAGCAAATCACTTGTCATTCTTAAGTCTTCAGAATTAAGAAAGTTTGTATTTTGGTCATTACCAAGTTATCCCTGCATTCGTACACACTCTGTCTCGATCTCCTTAATGAAAATTCCATCTGAGCAAATACTTGAGAATTTTTGGAAGGTTAGATGGTACAGTTGTATCTTGAGGGAAGAGGAGTTCTCAAAAAGCAGATGTAGGAAAATAGACAGGTGTCCTGTTTGGCAGCTGTCTTCTAATAATAGTACTTGGTTGGCATACAGCTGTTAGGGATGCACCTGCTGACAGCCGAAGAGGGGAGGAAGTGAACACCTCCCCAAGAAGATGGTTTTTAGCACTGTAGTTAAAACTTAATTTATCTTTATCCAGACTGTTCAAGATTTCATGCTGAGAAATGTAGCTGTAAATAGTAAAACCCTGAAATAAGCAGTTTTTTCAGTGTGTGTTTATGTGTAGAAATATAGATATATATATATACACACACACACATATGTGGCCTCTGGGCAGCTTTACATTGGAAATTGTTGGAAATTGAGTATTTGAGAGACATTCCTGGTACTGTTATTGAGTAATAATAATTCCGTTTTTTGGTCATTTTTGGTAAGAAAGTGTTACTATATGGTGAACCGAGTTATATTCAAAACATGAAATGCATAGTTGTCCATAAGCTGATGTTTAGTACTTTCTTAAACTGGACTTATTGTTGCCTATTGACTGGTAAGACTACAAGCTAAGGTTTATGGTTTGGCAAATAAATAATTTTTTTTTTGTTTAAACCAAAAAAGATTATATACCATAAAATGTAGCACTGCCATCTTTTGACTTAAATGGTAGTGTACTTCTTGGTTTTAAGCATTATTACTTACCTTTACTGATATATTATGAGTAATGGCAATAAATAATAATTAAATAATGAACCCAGTTATAGTAAGACACTTCTAGTTTCTTTAAAGCGGATGAAAAATATCCTCTTGTGTTTATCTTTGTGAAGATGACTGTATATTTGAAAATCTGTCTCTTTTTAATTTCTAGGATTGAATCCAATGACTTGCCTTTGTTGGCTGCTATAGCAAGTACTCATTCCCCGTATGTTGCTCAAATACTCTTATAAGTTCAAATCTCAGGATAGTCATTCCCTTAAAGTAAAATAAAGAAAACGGGAATGTTGAATGAAGAACAGAGGTGCCAAACACTGGTAAAGAGGAATACTGAGGAAAGCCGGTGATGACTGTACATTCTACCACCTTCTGATTCTGATTTCAACCGGATGTTTTATTGGAGGACTTCAGTTTACATAACGTACAAGGCATTCAGGTTTTTCTTACAATCTCACTTCTGACTTAAATCAAGGAAGTGACTGCATCCTTGCATTTTATTTTTTAACGCTATGTGGCAGACCAGGAGCTGCCGTCCAAAACGCTGCTCAAAACCATGAAGTTAAAAGAACAAGTGGGTTAGAATGGATTTTGTAATACTATGCTTTGGAGTGTAGTGTGGTGTGTGTTTCTTTGCTGGGGAGGAGGAGGAGCTGTAAACTATGTATATAGCATTCCTGTACACAAGTGTATTAGATGGGACATGATTTTCTTGCAGAGTATAAGCATGACTTTGTATAGTAGAAGTGACGGGCTCAGAACATTCAGCAGCCAAGTGCTATGTGGGAATGGAGGTGTGCATGAAGTGATGTGACTTTTCCCTTAAAGGGCAAGAGGTTAAAGCTGTGGCTGCTTCTGTCGTAATAAGGAGGCATTCAAACAAGCCCATGGCTAGAAGTGGAATGGAACGGACTTCTGAGATAGGGATTTTGTGGGAAAGCCTTATGGAGTTTCTGCTACAAGTTTACATTTGTTGCTGATGCAACCTCAATAACTCTTTTGAGTTTCTGTATGACTGTAGTCCTGGGAACTAAGCCTGTGTCTTGGTGTCATCAAGTATTACTGTCTCCAAGGAGTATGAATTCAACAAACTTCTGTGTGATACCAGTGCTGTTAGTGCGTGTCAAGAGGTTGGTGCGAACTGAAGACAATCTTAATGGGGAAATGAAAGACAACAAACAACCCCCCACCAAACCTTTAGTCAAAAGTATTACTTTTTCCAGCTACTATTTGTCACTCGAAGTAGGAATAATAGAGGAGCATTGTTTGAAGTAAAATGAAATGTGGGGGGCAAACCCCAATATTTGATATTACTATGAATGTTTGCAATTACCCTTTTTGATTCTACAGAAATCTTGAACTATCATCTGGGTGCCTTTCCGTAATAGGTTAACTACTCTGAGACCAGAAACTACTTCTCCACTAGTTGATACTGGCCTTCTGTGTTTCTAGAAAGCAAAATAAAATTTTGTATTTTACTGTTTTCATGTGGTTGATAACATGAACGTGAAAAAAAATTACTTTTTTTGCATAAAGCACTGTTAAGCTGGATATGAAACCATGGACCAGACTGAGGAAAGAACAAAGGATCAAAACTAACATTCTTAAAGACGTGGAAAACTCAATGTTGGACTGTTCTGTTTTGAGCCAGCATGAATGAGGTGTCTGAAATTGTCAGCTTGCAAGCAAACTGCTAGCAATGCAATTGCTTGTGAATAGTGAATTCTGATAAGAAACTCCTGGTCACAGGTGATGAGTTCTCCTCGTTGGTGATTACAGATTTTTAACACTGAAGGAACACACTTTTATTAAGTGTTTTTTTTCCTACTACCTTGATGTTTGGACTTTTCTACAGTAAACGTTCGATGATTTGAGACAATGAAATGTACATATTGTGAGTTGCTTAAATGTGATGGGGGCCTTGATTAACCTTGTGTTGCTTTTTGAGGGAAATAGGTAGACTGACTTACTGTGAAGAGAGGTTGTTTCCAAGTGGAGGGATAGTTAATATTCTTATACAACTCTTCTAAAGCTGTTCCTTATATGCTGAGTTTCTGACCTAACATTCCAGATGTTTCTTTTATCACATTCTCATACTAGTCCCTGGTATTCTGCCTAAAAAAGCTAAAGTCTTTCTGTGGTTCATGTTTTCTCTGACTGCTTACAGTTAAGCAAACTTTTCATATCTTTGGTCTGTGAATCTTTCTATCTGCTGGAAAGGAAATTTACCTCTGCATATAGCTGTTAGCAGATATCACTCTCTATTCCACAAGGTTAAGACAAAGTAAGGACCATAGAGCAGGTCACATATAAGTACCTCTGTGATGGAGAATGGGTGTGCGCATGTGCAGGACTATGAAACCGCTTCCCTGAGTGTATATAGAAAACCTCATGTACTTTCTCTGTTTCATGTCACTCTTAAACAGTAGCTGAGTTCATTAGAAGTCAGTTCCATTTCTCTTAAAGCATTAGCTGAGGTTTTATCTGAACAGACTCTGACAATTCTTCAGAGAAATATGTGCTGACAAAAATGTGCTTTTGCTACCATAGAGTGTACTAAGGAAGTCAAAGGTCAGACAACATTCAGTGATTTCAAGACTAATACCATGATCAGTAACACCTAATTTTACTACATTAACTACCTAGAAAAAAAAATCTGCCTTTTGGCAAGACATCAAATTAACCTAGAGGTGGCATGTGAGCCGATGGTCAAAAGTACTTGGATTTTCTTCAGCCCAGGCTAAAACTTTATAGTTCTTGCTGCTTTCTCTAACACTTTGCTGCTCTTCAGAAGTTACATTATGAACTATCTTGTTCTCACAGTTTTAGTTTTGGGGGAAAGAAAATCCAAAATGAAAACTGTTTATTACCTTTCAAAGGCTTTAGACTAAAGAAAGTTAAATACATATTTTCTCCTCCACCAAATGTACTACCTCAGTTGACAGGATTCCACCTTCTAGGGCTTTTTTTGACTCTAAGTCTTTAACTTGTTCTTGGTAGCATCTTGCTGTTTATGTAAATTAGTGTGGCATGACAGGGCAGTAAGTAATTACAGATGTGTTGTTAGACATATTTAGGGCATGTTTCTGTTTTTATTTTAATAGGATGAAAAGTGATATGAATGTACAGATGTGTTTAAAATTGATAATGTAGCTTAATTTTCGAATATTCCAAAGTTGTTTTTATCAGTATTATGTAGTTTTTTGTAAACTTAAGTACATACTTTCTTGGTGAAGTGGGAGTGCACAGTCTTTCCAAAATCCCACATAAATGCAGTTTACACAGTGCAATTTAAAGAATGTATACTTTTTTCAGGCAAAACTAAACCTTTAAACTTTCATACACAGAGGGGAGGAATGAACTGCTAAATTGTAGTATTTCATCTAAATGAATTTTTTAACCCAAAACGATACCAAAATCTAAACATTTTAATTTAAGTGGGTACTCTTTGAACTATTGTATACAACTTTCTTCTGTCCGAAATAAATTAATAGACACTGATTCTGTAATTCACATTTCTAATGGCATCCTCCAGAGTTACAGACTGATCTTCCCCACTCCCCACTACACAGATCTTATATTCAAAAACCCTTTCCAGACACACCAAACTCTTTATATATAAAGTTTACACAGAATGGTCGCTTATCCCTCAAGAGTAACTTCTACTTTGGTTAGAAAGACCCAAATCAAAATCGAGTCTGAACTGCTGAATATATTCTAGACTTTTTTTTTTGAGGTCAAGTGGGCTAATTTGACATACATAGCAGGTTTTTCCATAGTAGAAAAAAATGTGTGTTGCTATTGCATGTTTGGAGAGCATAGGCTTTTTTAGGAATGACTGCATACCAATGTCAAAGTACGTTTGGTTTTTTTTTCTTATAGTTGTTTATGTATGCTATAATTTTTGGTCTATTTCTTTGCAGCATTTAGTGCAATAAACTTTCTGAAATGAACATGAATGGTATTTGGTATCTTCCTTTTCAAAGCTTCTTTCTGAAATAGTTGCTCTTGTTGTAGCTGAGATATAACAATGCGTGGACATTGGGTAACCCATTAGTGGAGTAAGTAAATGTTGCAAGAAATGTCTAATGGGAAGGCTTCACAAAATTTGGAGCCCAATTGGACACTATTAACCTATTTGGAAGCTTTACCCCACTTAAATATGTAAGAAGAGCTCTTATATTGTGAAAACTAACTGCAAAAATAATTGTGGAAAATTAAGACACTAACTGTTGGAATAGGTTCTGCAGAGGTTCTGCACACTTGTGTGACTGTTAACTTGGCTCATGTGTGTATGAAAAGAGCTATTGGAAAAATGTCTTGGTATTACATAATATATCCAATTTTGAAAACTACTCAACGTAAGAGGAGTGAGTGACACCTTGTGTCTGCTAGAGTATGATCTGTCTGGTGGCCTTGACATGAATTCATTTAAAATAAAGGTCTTCAATTTGTGTCAAACTCTCTGTGACCTGAATTTCTATTTAGTACTTTGCAGCTTACTGGGGAAGGTCTTTATTTATGAAATAAAAATGCAGATGAGATGATCAACTGTAATTATGCTGAACATCTCTGAACAGGTCTGAGGTATGGTCTGATTTGTAAGGAGTAGGCACTTGTTACTGGTAGACTGAAATATTTGAGGTTTGCTTGTTGGTCAGGCTAACGAGGATTGGAAATTAAAAAAAAGCCCAGGAGTTTTGGCACCGAGGACTTTTCACAGGGATCTGAATACACCTTCTGGCTTTCTGATCTGGCTGCATTAATTATCAGCTCTAGAGAATTTGGAAGTACATCTACTTATTTTCTTGTGCTCAAAAGAGCAAAATGCTTGTGTGTGCCCACTTGAAATAAGTAGAAATGTCTGTTGCGTTGTCTACTACAATGCCTGTGTAATTCCTGGTCCTGTTAGTACTGCTGCGCAAATGGTGACCTATTACAGAGATGAACTAAATTTGGTGTTTATGAAAATGGAAGTTTTTTGGTGTGAAAAGTATATCAAAGTGATGGTGCTGTGGTGAGCTGTAACCTCCTTCCAGCTACCTTTTTGACAAATTGTGTAGCTGCATCCCTCTTTCTAAGTCCGTGTTTTCATGAGAAGTTTTGAAACAATTTAATAGCTAACCCACACAACAAGGGCAAGACCCCATCACTCTGTCCGGTCTTTCCTCTTGTCATGTAGCTGCATCTGCAGGTTGGTTATGCTGTGGCTTGCTCTGTTGCTCATTGAATCGCTCATACACAGGCGGAGCATGTTTGCAGAAAAAAAGGTGCTGGTTGCTGATGAGTTAACAAGCTGAATTTGGCTCCAGTAAATATTAGTGAAAGGGCAAGGGAAGAAATGGGACCCCTCAGCTAGCAACAAGAGGGAAAAGGATTGGGATTACCCCAGACATCTTTGATACTTGTGGGCCATTGGCTTGGCTCAGCGGTTTCTGCGGGGCAGCAACCTGGACTTCTACTGGGGCTTTGTAAGACTCTATGAAGCTCCTCTGCTCTCCTTCATTACATTTAAAAAATTATAGTGAAGCTGTTGGTCATATCAACTGGTTTAACTTTTTTCTAAGGGACGCTTGGCCAATCTCTTTCAGAATTCATGATAGGGACTGTGGCAGGTTGACCAAAATGGGCAAGCACTGGGAAAGGGTGGAAACCTGTATTAATAAATACTTCTGTGGTATGGCTGAGAGGGCTGCCAAGGAGCTTTTAGACCTGACAGCTGCAAAAGAAAAAAATAATACCTAAATTTGAAAAACTATGGAACTCCGCAGTCAAATCCTGTGGTTTGTTCAAAAGGTGTGTCTTGAAATAATACAAATATTATCAGTGAACAAATGATTTAACCATTTTTCCTCTTAAATAAATTGCAAGGAGAATCACAGACTTAATCAGGAGATATTCTCGTGTAACGAGGAGTTCAAGGATGCAGCAGGGGTAAGTAAACATGAACTGTATCAGAGAGTAACAGTGTCTCGTGCCAAAATTCTGCTGGTCTTTTTCCTTCCTTTTCTCTCTAAATTAAAAGGTCCTATAACATAGCAGTTTTCTGCTAGTCATCCATGCACCATATTCTTTGGTTTTCTGTACATGTACAGTTGAAGGCGTGACTGAAAATAAGAAACAGGATTTTGGACATAAAAGACATGCAGCTGAGTGACAAACCATGAGACTGTGACCTAGAAGGCTTCTGATCTCATATAAAATTGGTTTAAGTGGCCACATGCTAGTAATCCACATGCTGGAAAATGACTCTTAAAATAGTTGCAGTCAGTTGTCTGTCTGGCACAATCCCAAAGCTAAAACAGTTTCATCAGTACAAGTAGAGTAGCATCTTGTCTCAAAATCCTAAAGGTCAATGCAAGGCCAAAGAGCTTAAAAGTGACAGTCAAGCACTTAAATATAATTTCATAAACTGTATTTCTTCCGTTTGGAACTACAAGAGAGACTCCACTGTGATCTGGCGAAACAGTGCTTGAAAGAGAGCAGGCTCCCCTGAGGAAGCACTTTCCCACCAAGGAAGGTGGAAAAGGCAGAGAAACATTTGTGGATGTGGAAATATGAAGTGATGCTTAGGTCTGCTTGAAATCTTCCCAGGGAATGGTTGTGCTGTCTGATAAGAGTGCCGTTGGTTCAAGGGCTGGGATAATTGGCTCACAAAAATGTTTTCCCTTCCATTGGATTGAATTCCAACCCTGTACATAACAAAATTGTTTCAAATAAGTCCTTAACTTTACTGTCTTAGCTTCATTTTACTACCTCATCTCTTTTTTCCCTAGGTAAAATGAGCCTGGAGAGTTTTCTCCTATTTTCTGCTCTTTGCTGCTGTATAAATGTTTTAATTTTCCATTTTCTACAGTACTGTCCCCTGTACCACCTTTTTTTTTTAAGATCAGCACAGGCCCTGTTAACCTTAAAATGGACAAGTTTCCTAAAATTGTTCACTTAAAAAAAATATAGGGGGCTTGAAGTGAGCATTTTTTGTTGAACTATTTGTGATTCCCTAGAACACACAACTTTTTTTTGACTTTGAAACAGGGCCACACCAGGAGCAACGTGAAGTTAAGGATCGCATTTCCCCACCACCAGCTCCTGCTCTCTATGGGCCTGCCTCCTGTGAGGGTGCTACAGGCACGGCGCAAGTGCTTTAATTCTCCAGGTTTGTTTCTAATAGAGAAAATATACCTTACCTTCTGATTTGGGAAGCAGAGGTGCCTGGGATGCTGGAACCATTGCAGCCCCTTTGCTGTATGGGTGAAGGCCACCTCGGTCCCTGCCCAAGTCCCAGGCCAGCCAGGCCCTTTTGTTGGGGCCCTGTTGGTCAAGGATGTGAGGAGCCGGCTGCCTGGGGGCGGGGGGGGATAAAACAAAAATGGATTTAGTGCTGAGGGAAAGCTGACTTTCTTCCTTTGCCCTGTTGATTACCATGATTGCACTTCTGGCAGTCTGGATGTCCCTGATATGGAGGGGTGTCTGAACCCATGGTTGCAACGTGAGCAACGAACTGACCTGTGTCAGCGCAGTGCAGCTGGGGACAGAGCTTGGACGACAGTATTTCAAGTGAGTTTGTCAGGCTTCTGGTATCTAAACCATTTGTGTTAGACCAAGCTCTGGCTATGCCCCGAAGTTAGACAGCCTTCTATGGTTTTCCATGTGCCATTCTCTTCCCACAAGAATGCAGTAGCCTGTCCTGTTGCTCAGTGGTGGGTAAACACCAAGAGCAAAAGATGCAAAGCCTATTTGTAATGTTGTTAAATAAATCCTGAGTGTCACAGGTCATTCATTGGCTAGTTGGGAGTGGCTGGAGGAGGAGCTGGGCGTTATTATATGCTTGAATTAAACGAGCTCTGAAGAAGACCTGGTGGCTTCCCAGGTGTGAGTGACTATGCTCTTGGTGGACAAGGAAGTTGGCAATTCAGGAACACTTCTCATCTTCAGAAGGCTTCCTGTCATGAGCCTCGTGATGTTTAAATTACGTTGCTGCTAAGGACCTAGTCTAATTAGTTCATCCCTGGGATCCCACTAAACTTTGGAGGGAAGCTGGCTTGCCTTCTCCCCACCTTGCCTCTTTTCCAATTAGTATTCTCTCTTTTCTTATGACTATACAAAGCTTCTTCAGCAAGTCTGTCTTTGTGGCCAGCAACTGCTCTGCCAGCCACAGAGAAAGCTGGCATGGACTTCGCAATTTGTGATGAGGAGATTTCAAACCTTGGTCTGGCCAGAGAGCTAAGAGCTGGGTGGTCGCATCCCAGGAGGCAAAGCGCTTGGAGCAGGGGTCCCTAGAAATCACTGTCCCAATGAACCTGAGCGGTGAACTGCACCCACAGGTCACCTAGCTGCTGGTTGCTGAGTATCGCTAAGTGTCACTACAGCTAAAAAGCGTGTAACTACAATTTTGCACACAGATGAGCTTGTTAGTGGTCCGGAGTGAAGTCCCTGGCAGCATCAGACTGTGCTTTGCATTGTAACCCTTTCAATAGTTTGACGATGGTTGGCTGCCAACGTACGTACCGTCACCCTCTTTCTCAGAGCTGTGACGCTGAGCTGGGCTGAATTGTAGTTGAGGTTGAAACACGACTGTGAACTTTACAGCGTGAGGGATTTGTTTGAGTTAAATGCAGTTTTACGCACTCTGTGATGATGTATGTAGAGCACAGAGCATCCTGCTAGCACAGCTTGTCAGTGTGGCACAGCACTATGCAGCCACCCTGAGATCATCTCTGGATTCACTAAACCTGTCTCTAGTCTCTCTGTAACACATGTTAATCTCAGTACCATGCTGAGTTAACTGCAGTTAACCATTCCTAATGATTAAGTTTAGCTGGTGGCGGGTGGGGAATTTTCACCCTGTGTCTGTGGCTCAGCATGAAAGCAGCTCCTGTTTGTTTTCTCAGCATTCTGGTAATTACCACCGTTCATTACAGAAGGATGAGGCAGTTGGCCAAAGGTATGCAGGGAGGCTGAGGCAAAGGTTAGTACCTGATCTTCTGAGTCCTAAAATAATGCCTTCGTCACTGATCAGTCCTGCTCACTAAGCTGGGATGGGGTGGAGGGGGATGCATACACCTCCCTCTTCCCTTCCTGGCAATTACTTTAAAGAGTCAGAGACACAGTGTCTGGCATCCAAGACATCTGTCTTTTAGGAAAGAAAAAAAGATAAAAATTTTCTCATCCTTATATACTGCCTTAAAGGCTTATTGTGTATAATTACAATTATGCCTATAAGGGTAGAGATTTAGCTGGAAGTATCTATCACATGGATGCTGCCAAATAAATATATTTTGGTTTTCCAAACATCTGCTTCTTTGCACTTATGCATCTTTATTTTTTGCTTGGGATGCATGAACAATGTGGGAAAAAGTAACTCATGACAAGCTGCTGAGCAACACTTAGTGAGAAATAGCAGGAGTCAGTAACCACTCAAGAAGTGCTAGTTTTCAGAAAAATACAAGCAGAAGTGAAAAATCAAACTCATCTCTGAGTAAGTTTCTTGTTTGAGGCAGTGGGAGGGTGTTGCAGGCAAGCATGTGGAGCGTACAAGATGTTAACTTACTGCTTCACAGAAACAGCTTATGTGCTAGCTCTTACACATTGGCATGCAGGTATCTGTAATGAATAGAATAGAATATTTCCATTGGAAGGACCTACAGCGATCATCTAGTCCAGCTGCCTGACCAATTTGAGGCTGACCAAAAGTTAAAGCACATTGTTAAGGGCACTGTCTAAATGCCTCTTAAGTGCTGACAGGCTTGGGGCATTGACCACCTCTCTAGAAAGCCTGTTCCGGTGTTTGACCACCCTCTTGGTAAAGAATGTTCTGCTGTGGCAGTGCAGAATCTTTATATCTGTCTATTTTAATGTAGAAAATAGTGATACAATGTGGTTTTGCTCTGAAGTATGCATGTAACCATTGTTATGGCTTTAAACTATGTGAAAGGATAGAGACAGGAGGAAATTTAAGAAGAATGAGCACAAAAGTAAAATTATGGATCATAAATGCCACTTGACTCTATACCAGTGTCTGTTACATGTTCCTGATTCAGTCTTGGTGCCTCTTACTTTAATGCATGTGGTGGGAATCAGAAGATGAAAAGCCCCCGTGACCAGAGAAGATGTGAGTGTCATTCTGAGAGGGGATAAATTGCCATGGTAATCCTGGCTGGTGCTGGTGGGGAGCTGGCTGATTTTGGCCAGCTGCTGCATAGCTGGAGATGGTGGGTCCCCTTGGGGATAAGGTACCTTTTGGGTAATTAGGCAAACATATGAACTGTGTCTCAAAACAAAGGATATTAAATGATTTCTTTCTGCTGCTTGAGATGAAGCAGTGGCTCTCGCTGTAAAAATGAGTGATTGAGAGGCACCGCTGGTTGCTGAAGAGAGGGACAGCAAGTGCCAAACCCAGTTGCAACCTGTTTTTCCCACATGCCAAGGGGAAGAAACACAAGGTTTGACAGCAAGAGAAGGAAAGGGCTAGCTGTCTGCTATGGGAAGGAATACAGTTTGGATGAAAATACATTATTTTGATTGTTGTGCTTGTGGGATGAGACTGGGTCTCTGGGCACATTGCTGCCATCGCAAGGGCAGCGGCTGCAGCAGGTGAAGAGGACAGCAGGCCTGGTCCTTTCAGCGTAGTTCACTTTAAAGTGGTGATGAAATGGGAATCCTGGGCAGTGGGTTTCACATTAGTGAAGCCAATCTGCTGCTGATCATTTGTGTTTGCTTGTGGAAATGTGCCCGTACCTATCTGCTTGCAGTAGGGGTCAGATGAGAGCTGCTGCTGATGCTTCGAGAATCCACAGCCAGGTGCTGAGATGAGAGGGAGACACATGAATCCCCTTTTGAGCATCGCCTGTCCCTTACTTCAGCTTAGCTGAAAACTGCACCCCTGAAGGGCTGGTGCTGTAACAGAGCTGTAGCTGGCTACAATACTGAAGCGCATGTTTTGTGGGACTGGTGCCAATTCAATTCTCCTTTTCCCCAGCTGCAGTTAGTGTAAAAGCTGGTTTCGGATTGCTTACCTAGCTCTGGATTGGCATCAAATAGCTCAGCTTTGCAGGCCCTGTTACCTGTTATAGTATGTCGTATCGGACCTGATTGTTATTCCACCAGAGACTAAGGTAACCTATTGAAATGCATCCTAGTCGTTCACTTCCTCACCACTGCAGCCCCTTGTGAGGGTGGCTGTCATTATTTCTGACCTTAATAGCACTCTAACAAGAAGAGTAACTCCTGGAGAAGTGCAGAATATATTCATTCTGTATCCAGTTTGTGACTCTGTTCCCTGAGCATTACAGAGCATCATCAGGGATGTGGGGCTGGCGGTAGGCGGGAGCGGGACCCGGCAATCCAGCTGAGCATCCCCCACAGCTGAGAAAACTGTAGAAGGGCATCATATAACTCTTGTTTCCTTCAAGAGTGGAGTCCTGGTTCTGTGTGAATTATGACCACGATTGTCGGTGCTCCGAGCACCAGCAAAGCAAGCTGCTGATAAATTAGGTGCAGTAGCAGCAGCTGCAAAAATGCTGTCCTGCTTGGCTGGGGAAAGGCAAAGTAATCAGAGAATTAAGATGAACTGCTAAGCATATTTTGCATTCAGAAGGCAGCTTCATAGGAATTACAAGGAAGACAGCGCCATATAAAAGTTTTTCTGACTTCTGCAGCAGCTACAGCTGTTGTTCTTCAGGCCTAATATTCTTCCATGCCATGAACTGCCCCCACTCAGCTTCTTCAAACAGGATCAAAAGGGTCAGCTGGAAAAATCCATAAAGAGGTGGAACAATTTGAAGAAGAATGCAAAAGCTTTGAGAAGTGGCTGCTAGGAAATCAAGGTCAAATCATGCCTTAATAGCAAAGAGTACACTCCAGAGTTCAGACGTCTTAAATCAAACCCTAACAATCATGACTGGGTAGAAGACAAGAGTCTACATCTCTTTTTAAACTCCTGCCTGGCGTATGGAAAAGTGTCTGTATCCTGCCAACGGAGGATAAGAAAATGTTCTCTTCCTCTTTCAAAGGTTTTTGCTGATGTGAGATTGAGGCTTCATATTAGCCAACCTATTAAAAAATCAGTAGGGAACCCCAAAGTGGTAGTAACCACTCAACCTGTGCTGTGTTCAGGATGTGGGAGTCCCACTGGAACTGGGACTCCGCCATCTTGTTAGTTTAGAAAAAATTATATTAATGATATCAGCTTTTAAATTCTTTTTCAAGCTTGTACTTCAGTGTGACTTGTCCTCAGCTATTTTGGTCATGTGTCCCTCCAGTTCAGGCCTTGTGACCACTACAGTGCTATTTGTACCTTTTGTAGAGTGTAATTTCAGTTATACATTACAGAAACTCAAGATTTGATACACTTAATTTACTTTACAGCTTCCTTTGCCCAAGCTAACTGGAAACTATTAAAAACTTGCCTTAAAACCAGCAACAGAAATAAAGCTGCCTTCTGTATTTCACCCTTGCTGGCACCCAGTGTTTCCTGGCACAGTAAAAATTCAGTCTAAATTTACCTGTAAATATGCCCAGCTGCACATCTGAACTTTGAAATGCTAAACCTCTGAATTAAAAGCATTTTGTTAGTGTAGCGCTGATATCATGCCGTCTTCAGAAATCGCTCAAGAAGGCAGCAGAAGTCTGTTTTTACTGAGCAGATGACTTTTACCTGGTCAATACAGAGTAGACTTAAGTAGACCTTCACGATTAGTTCTCTGTGCATTTCTCACTCTAGAGAACATGAGCAAGACTTCACGGGCTCTGAAATCAGCGTTGAACTTTCTTAGCACAGAAGAAGGCAAGGCCACTGCAGGTGAGCAAGCGGTGCCTGCCTGAGGCACATGACCACAGTAGTGATTTAGTCCTTTAACTTGACTGATCTCGGCTCTTTCACCGTCTCTGTCTGCCCTGGGATTGTGAAACCTCTTAGCACACTGCAAAAATTCCTCAACAACAGTAATTCCTCTTTCCCAAAGGTGTAATAAGGTGAAAAACTGGCCCCTCAGCCTGTGGTTCAGCACAGCTTCCACGAGGCTACAGGGCAGAGTACGTGGCTGATTCATTTCTCTTTCACAAGACTGCCTGTGCCACATTAAAAAACTGCATTATTCCCAGGGGCTGGCCTTGCTGAAGCTAAATACGTGCCTTTCTTTATCAGGCTGCTTTCTGTGGTTTCTGCACGTTTCACAAGACGGTTGAGTTACTGGTGAGTAAAATTTACAACCAGAAACCTCATCCCGTTTAGAAAACCAATAGTTGCAAGGCGTTGTATGTGTTTCAAAAATTAGTTATTAGGTGTTCTGACATGCAAGTTTAACTGATGCTAATCTCAATGATTTTTTTTTAATAAACTCTTTGCAGCTGAAAAATTTGATCACACCAACAAAACAAAAAGTGTAACCTTGCAGAAATGAAGGATCTGCAGCCAGCAGCTTGGCTGTTTAATAAACTCCCTCGGCTAACAGCCTGTATCTGTGCTGTCTTTAGTATGTGAAAAATGTGCTTGGTGCCACAGTGATGTCATGAGCCCTGAGCTTATCGCTGCTTATGGCTTCCAGCTGGGCTGCTGAGTGCTGGGAGGCACCACCAGCTCAGCAGAGCATGGTTTCAGTGGAAGCAGCATCCAAAACCTACCAAATTTCCAGTGTCTCCTGACCCAAATTCCTGATTAGTCAGGAAAGCATTGACCTTCTCTGTGACAGCTCAAATGCAGCAGCTTTCTGTTATTTTTTTTTTTTTTTTCTGACACTCCCCCGCTTACAGATTGCTGCAGTTGGCTCTGTTTGGGTGACCTTTCTGGGGTGACTCTGATAATTGGTGTCCACTACTGCAATTGAAATCTGTAGCATTGGAGAAGGTCTGATGGGAGGCTGGCTAAGAGAGAGGGGCAAAATTTAGGAAGAATTCCTGTTCTGATGGAAGGAGAAACTCCAGGCAGACAATTAATCACTGCAGATCAAGTGATATTAACTGTCACATTTTTTTATCCTTTGTTTTAATAACAAAATGTCATGCTGTGTGGATGCGCACCGATTGAGTTACTCTCTTCTCTTGCTGGCCAGGATCCTTTCTTCGCTAACCCTACTCTCTCCATAATACTTTTTCCTCCTGTTCATCTTGGCATATCTAAAATCAGATGGCCAGCTTTCCCAGGCAGGCACCTGTCCGTGCTTATAAAGTTTCTGGTGTGTTGTCTGAAGACCGCAGATAGATTAGATAGCTTTTTCCCCTACTGTACATTCTCTAAAGGGAAACTGCTGAGACAAGATCTTGATGGAATGTAAACGGCTCCCTTCGTCTGTGCTACACATGAAGAAACAAAGATATATGTCACCCACGGGTGACTCCTTTGGAGACTCCTCAAGCCCAGCCGGAGTGCCTTGGTTCAGGCATTCCAAGCCGACACTTTTCATACCTGAATTTGGAAATCAGCGATTTAGCTGATGAATATGATGCATGTATTTTCAATAAATCACCTATGTACTAGAGGTTCATCTACAGTACAAGGTTTGGGGATGACCAGAGTGCCTCTCCCCGGTCTGGAGGCTGGACTGGAAGGCAGAAGACAAGTGACATTGAAATCCAGTTTTGCAGGCTGGGTGATGTGAAGAGGGCAGCGTGCTCTGTGACCTGCCTGCGAGTGGGGCGTGTGGATGAGCAGAGCTTTGCGTACATGTCTGCCCGCACAAGCTTTAAAGAATTCTGGCTCTTCTCTTGTGGCCAGCGCTCTTCCCTCATCTTTTTCACTTCAGACAGAATAATTCCCAATGTTTGTGGTTTTTCTTCTTTTGAGGTAGGTAATACACAAAACTGCGGTGGCACATCCAGGCTGCAGTTTCAGAAAAATTGCTTAAATTTAGTGTTGATGAAAATCTGATGTTCCAACTTTGAGTCAATGCGTCATGTGTCAGGCTTTCAGCAGCATTAGCTTGCCAATACCTATAATAAAATCCTTATCCATCTGGCTATCCTTAGCCATAAAACCAAGAAAAAAATCTCAGCTACTATCCAACCCTAAACCTGTTTTCTTACTGAACCAATCTGGATGTGTCATATGCCATTTTAAAGCTTGTATCAATAACAGAGTTATAATCAGTGCTTTTGTTTGAATATTTTGCCATTTAGAACACTAATTTTCTCTCAAAATTTCTTTCTTGCCTTGAGTAAGAAGGCATCAATTATGATTTTTTTTCTAAGTTGCATGGATAATTTGTGTTTAAGATGTAAGGAGGCAAAAAAGCCTGTATGTAACTGACAGCAGGAAGAATTTATATCCACACAGCAGTTATTCTGTAAGGGGACCAGAATTTCTAGGTTGTCAACTCTTTGTTGGTTATTTGCATTCCTCACGTGCTTTGCCCAACAGTCAAATCCAATTGTCTTTTAATGCTGCTACAGTAGGGATTTCTTATTGCATTAAAAAAAAATAAATTAAGGTTGCAGAAGGCAACATTTAAAGGTAGGATGTGAGGGGAATGAGAAAGCATGTTTTCTCCTTGTTGGGTTTTGTAGCTGTTTGCAAGGCAGCAGAGGTATGTTGAGGCTCAAGAGTGTCTGTTCATTGTCAAATTCTGAAACAAAGTGTGAGAGAGGACTGATGAAAGACCTCTTGAGTTCTCACCTTTCTCTCTCCAGCTTCTGTCTTTGTCTCCTGCTGGCTTGCAGCCTTTCCCCCCATCCTCTGCTCCTGCTTTTTGTTTTTGGGCTTTTCTTCTCTCATTTTTTTCCATCTTCACAGCCACCTTCTCTCACTTTGTGTTATTTCCATATATTCTCATCTTTAGACCAGCTCTGTCTTTTCCCTTGTCAAAGGACATGGAGCACACACAGTACTGGGGATATTCACCGAATTTAAGTGACAAATTCTTATAGGTTGCTTCTGAGAATGATAAACTGTTTTGCCCTGAGCTGTAGGGCTTGGTCAGGTGGAAACTGCAAGAGCACAACCTCTTCATGATGGCAATCTCGAGGAATTTCAAGTTTCCTTTCTGGACTTAACTAGGTGTGAGTGCTAACAAAACCTATTCCTTTTACTTATTTTTTATAATAAGGCAAAAGCAATGTACTTTTCCATTTGAATCTTTTAAAAAATGAGACTGCCCATCCACCATCAGCCATTTTGATTGAATGGTTTCTTTGAAAAATATGTCACTAAAAAGTAGAAAAGGAATCATAATTACAGGTGCTGCTGCCTCTCATACTTGACATACAGAAACCTGACTTACTTTAAAATATCACTTAGGACAAAAATAAGGGAAGAATGAGTATCATAGGCAATACTATATTTCTCCTCATCTATCCAGACTGATGAGTGTTCATCTTTTTGCTTGGACAACATTCTAAAAAGACAAAAATTTAGCCAATGCAATCAGCAAAATTCTCCTCCTTCATTAACTAAGTGCCCAAGAGACAAATGGACAAAGAGCTAGGCTCTTCTATTCAAGAGGAGGCTGTAGATTAAATGATGCAATAAATTTACCCCTGGGTTAAAAGTGAATTTTCTTTTAGCATAAAATTCGCCTTTCAAAGATGTTGGAAACTTTGCAGGAGGCAGGCTAAAATGATAGGAAATAGCACTTTGGAGTTATAGATGAGGTAATGCAGAGGTGGTGTATATTGATGGCAGCGTCCTTTACACTGTCGCTGGAAGCAGGCTGCTGTGGCTGCTGCCGTTTAGGTGGAGAGGAGAAACTCCCTAAAATGGCAGCTCGTCTTTAAATATTTAAAGTTTAGCATCAAGTAGCTGGCTTCTAAATAAATGCTGTGAAATGCTGTGCTCTGGGTAAACTGCTAGAGCCGGTAGTTACTGGTTTTTCCAAGATTACTGTTTTTCCCCATGAGACTGTTTGTAGTGCATTTCCCATATGTTATCCACCTTATAGAATGATATGTTTTGTTTCACGTATGCCTCATTTCAAATATTCAGTAGTATGTATTTTTAATTTATGGCCGAATATTTCAGCATCTGAGAAGGTAGGTAAATACTACTTGTCTCATTTTTGTAGCTAAGGCGGCTAGGGAATAGAGAAGTCAATGCTTTGTGATATGATATACTGACATTTTGCTTGTGACTAGCAGCCTCCTCAAGACTGAAAGCATGACCTTTTGTGAAATGGCATTTTTTTATTGAACAAATGTGGTTTTAATATATTCTGTTATAGCTGCTTGCTGTTGTGATTATATGAAATTGAACTGCCTTTTGCAACAATGAAAACTACAGTGGGAACAAAGGGCCTGAGCTGGTTTTGACTCTTCATTCTCTTCTGCAAATCTGCAAAAGGATTTGTTGTAGCCTGTGCAAATCTGTTGCTGCAAATATTATATCTCAACTTCCACAGTTTTGCTATGGGGTAGCCTGAAGTCTTGAGTTATTGACATGAGAAATGAGAGAAACTCAAGCTGCAATGTTTTGATGATTTTTTTTTTTTAAAGTAGAAACATTTAGTCAAGCCCAGTAAGTTCTTACTTATTTGCTTGCAATTTTAACTCAAACCATAAACCAGCAGTGGCTGACAATAGGTTATGCGAATTCTTTGTGAAGCCCCTTTATGCAAGAGACAACATCCTCGTTCCCTCGACGGAAGGCTGAGAAAATGGCAGGTCAGATTTCTGCTTATCCCAAAGTCCCACTTCTGGGTAGTCCTGCAGCAAACACAGTGTCAGTGGTTGTAATTTGTGACATTTCTAAACTGGAGAAGGGGAGTAAGAAGGGTAGAAGTAATCTATTTATTTTAGAGAAATATGGAAGATATGTTTATTGCTGAGGATATATCAGCAGAGGGCACAGACAAGAAAATAAATGTTGTAGTTCATTGCTTAAAACAAAAATATATTCTAGGTTGTGTACATAAAGAAAACCTTCACAATGTGAATCAGTGCACAGCTGGCAGTGTGAAGACAGGAAAACTAACTTCTCCATTAGGAACAACACTGTACAGCGAGACATGACAGAAATGACCTGGAACTACTGTCTTCGTCTCTGAACATGTCTGTATTTTGAATAATTTTGCTGCTGCTCACTTTGATAGACAGAGCTAAGTACATGGGCAAAGCTCAGAAGAATACAACGGCAGCCTTATCACTAGCCATGGTTGCACCCATGGAGATAGAAGCTGCTGAGAAAGTAAGTGACCTCTTTGTTGCAAAGAACTATGAGATTTTAATTACTGAGATATTCATTATTCCTTTTTGTCTAAGAGGAAGCTAGCAGGAAAAATGCACTAACATTGGGAAGAGAAAGACTGTCATTAGTAACTTCTGGATTAAAAAATCGGGATACACAATTCTATTAACACACATGGAGGGAAACTGAAGGCCAGGCGGACCCAGCAGGAGCTCCCCACAGCATTGGCTGACTTGAGATCCACTGAGGACATAGCTTGTGTTGGTGGTTCCTGGGTCTCTTTATGAAGATGTGTCTGGCTTTGATGGATCGTTTCTCCTCCTCTTCCAGAACAACTCGGAGCCCATTCAGGCAGTATCTTCATGGTATGCAATCGTAACTGACCTCCACATAGGGAGGTAATTGCCAGCATTTCCTACAGCAGCCACGTGATGGTTGGACGCAGTCTGGCAGCTTTGTGTGTCTGACTCATGGTGGAGCTGGGCCTGAGGTTTTCTTCCTTCTGTTTTGTTGCCTTCTTACATTTGTGTCTAAATTAAATGCGAAGGAGTAATGAAGTAGAAGGATGGTCTCATGGTTAAACATATTCAACTGGCAAACTGGAACTGGGAACTATTTCTGGCTCCACCACAACTATTGCGAAGGACAAATAATTTAATATCTCTGCATCTCAGGGTTTTCCCATTTATAAGATGAGGATGGAAGCCCTCTGTGGGTGACTGAATGCTTGAGTGCTTCGATTCCCAACAGAGAAAATAAAAAAAGGATTTCCAAAGTGACAGTAAAAATGGATAGCAAACAATAATTAACCTGTCACTGGCTCTTCTCCGCTCTGTCAGAGTGGCTCTGGTTCTCAGTGAGAAAGAGGATGCCCTGTGCTACCTGTCGCACAGCCTGTTTGCCACAGCCAGGCTATTGCAGGTGCTGATCTGTGCTCCAGCAAGATCTGAGACAAAGTAGTATATGTGTAAGGGTTGAGCATTTTACCTCGCTCTGTAGGTGTACCTGAACAAGTAGTTTAACCTGTCATATACACAGCAACAGCACTCAACAAAAGTAAAGCAAGAGTCAGTCTCTGGCTTTCTCTGACTACTCCAGTGGACTTTACAGTGTTAATGGTGAGTAACAGAGAGATGGCATATTTATTAATTCTGGTTTCACTTGCTCTAATGGGAAGTAATTCCCCCAAAGTCAATGGGATTGCAGTGGTGTCAGAGCTGTATCAATTTCTGTGCCCTCAGGATGATGGGAAAAACAATCTATGACCATACCATAGCAAACACATTTTAGATACAGAAAAAGCCTCAGGGCAGGGAAACATTCTGTAAATGATATAAAAGCAACACACTCAGCAGATGAGCATTTAAAAAGCAGGAACCTGGGGACGGCCTGCTGCTTGGCCAGTACACAGAGCTCTCCTCAATATTTAGCCTTTCCACCTTGGCAGAGAGGTTCAGCTCTCCTAGAAGCCAGCCTCCTTCACTGGCCATTGTCAAAGGGCCAAAAAAGTTCCCTATAGGACAAAAATGTTTGATCCCCACAAAGGGTGGACAGACAGGAGAGGTAGTTGGAAAATTGTAGCAGTCATCTTTCTGGCTACTTTCTGGCTGCTCCAGTTGTTTTTTTTTTTGGTCTGGAGATGGACCAAAAGCAGGAGGAAAATGGGAGGCTGAGGAACCACAGGGACAAAACCTTCTGCCGTAACAGTAGGTAGCACCCTCCTATGGTGAACTTGGAGCATGAGGCTCAGCCACGGCCCATGACCTTTCCCTCGCGTCCCCCGCAGCCCCCTCCCACAGTGCACCCCTCTGCTCCCCTGTGCCCTGGTGGCTAGAGGTGATTGAGCAATGGGTAGGGAACCAAAAAGCGGGGTAGATGGAAGCTGAGAAACCAAAAAAGAGTTCAGCAGCACGGGGGTATGTAATAAGGATGTTGCTTATTTTGGCTTCAAGAATGTGATATGGGTCATTATTCCTTAAACAAAACAGAAAAAAGGTGTTTGATCTGGCTTCCAGTGGGGTGGGAGGCTGCAGAAGACACAGGTCCCTGGGGGCAACCAGGATTATGCTTGTGTCAGGCAGGTGATGGACAGGGCGGGCAGCGGGGGGAGGCAGTAAGGACACCACGAAGTGTTTTCTGTGCTGTCCCTGCTGTAGGGCAGTAGGGTCTGGTTTGGTTCTGAAGGGGTGGGAGGCTTGAGAGAGAAAAGGAAAGGAAAGAAAAGAGAAAAGGCAGAGTTCACACCTTCCTTTCTTTGCAGCTTACCAGTCTTTTTTTTAGCTATAATAGAGGATTTGGGTAGAGTGCACACACAACTCACACCTGATTAGTTAAAGGGGATTATATTAATGCAACTTTGAGTGTAGGCAGTCTTAAATCAGCTTTAATTTTACAGGAGCATATTAACCGCAGTGATTTTTTTAAAAATTATTTTTTCTTTAAGTCATTACAAGCATGTTCTCAGAGAAGGTTGCAGGATTTTTACTGCAATAGCTGAAACCTTTGTGAGTTTTGTGGAAGAAAACTCTGCATTTGCCAGTTTCACACCCTGATCATAAAAACCCCTTCTCACTTCTTAAGTCAAGCCCCGAGAGATTCACCCAGTAAATGACAGTAAGAAACAGGTTATTCTGAGTGGTGGCTGCAGGAGGAAGGGACAGTTTGTACCAGGGAGCTGAGGTTGGAAGTTCCTCATCGGAAAGCTGCTGGGGAAAGTACCAGTGCTGGGCAGAGAGACAGTGACTGGGAGAGGTGGGAAGCGTTTATAAGGTACGGAACGAATAAGGGGAGCAAGCTGGGGGAAGCAGTTAGGCTGGGGATGGTAGCACTGCTGGGTACTTAGGCAGCTACATCACCAGTCTAAAATATCTCAGTTACTAAAAGCTGCCTACAACTTAGTTATTTGCTTTTTCCAACAAGGAAAATATTTATGTCTTGTGGGAAGTCATGAGGATGACATACCCAAGAATATTGCACATTTGATCACTAATAATATAAAGTAAACATCTTTTAACTACTTCCAGCAACATCTGTCCTAGTTTAACTACTGGTTCATGTTGCGTTCCTTTATGGAGTAATACTCATCCCAGAAAGCAGAGCATGTGTCACTGCCATCCATTACAAGAATTAAACTTGTGGGATTTTCCCTATTGAAGCTGAATTCACTTCAACCTTTAAAAAAGTGCTTTCTTCTAATTTTCCACCATTGCAAATTCCTGGTTTTCCAAAAGTTTGAGTGCTTGCCTGTGATCTTGTATATTTAACACTTGGCTTGGATAAAAAGGGAGCAGGGTGAGACAGTGATTTCAGTCATACTGTGGGAAAAATCCAGGAAAAGGTGCTGCACCAGTTTAATAGGAATACAAGCCTAAACTTCTGGTGGGAAGGAAAAAAAAAAAAAAAGAATCTTTGAGCCAATAGAAGAGATTAGCCTTGTTATCCAAAGTGGAAAAAAATAATCAATAAATCACTTAAAACTGAAAATAGCCAACAACAGCAATGAAGAATGTGGACGGAACTGCCCCTATAGCCATGGATGCTGAGGCCAACCAGACAAGGCACATTTGTCCTGTACTAAGGTATATAGATGATATGTGCTAAAACAGAAAGTAATGTATTAAGCAGGTGTATGTGTTAGGATTTTGGAGGAAGATATTTCATTTCTACTGACAGGTACTGCCTTCTTGGTAGATTCACCATTTTTGCCAAAAATATTTTTTGTAAATTTTTTTTTACAGCAGAATTTAAAATGCATCCCCCTTCTCAGCAAAAGTGTGGGTATATATCACAACAGAAATAATTCTTTTCTGGGGGGAAAACAACCTTTCAGTGAAGAGACAACTTATTGTTAGAATAAGAAAAACAAAGAAAAACCTTTTCTGTTACTAGAGTAGTAAAATTCCAGCAACTTTAAAAAAATCTGAAAGTGAATCCTCTGTGACTTAGAATTATGCAGAAAAGTCTTTGGAGGCCATGAAATACAGACATATATTGGTTCTTGAATCAACTTGGAAAAAGTCACATTTTTCTCTCCCAATATACAAAATGACTGAGAAAAAGCAAACCAAAGAAATGCAAGCACCTTATAGCTCCATCAGTGCTATAAAGAAACAGAGGTGTGTTAAGCACCAGTTTCCTTATAGGGATGTTTATCTCTCTTGTATCATCCTGAGAATGTAAACTATAAGATGAGGGTAGCTGAAGTTGTGCAGAAGGTTGGGAGGGAGAGGGAAATCCCCCAATTTCACAACAGGGCAGATGTCCCAACACAAGATGAGGCCAATCTGTTTTACTGAGATGGTACCAGCTCAGTCACTCCTGCAGCAGCAGTTCTGCTTGTCCACGCGGTGGTAAATCCTCACACTGTCAATCTTCGGGTTGGAAAACAGTCGTTTAGCATTCCAGAGCATCAGTGAAAGCACATGGAAAACAAGCAGATGATTGGTGACAGCCAACACAGCTTTACCAAGGGAAAATCATGCCTGATGAATTTGGTGGCCTTCTATGACAGGGCCACGGCACGGGTGGATAGAGGAAGGGCAACTGACATCATCTACCTGGACCTGTGCAAAGCCTTTGACACTGTCACACATGACATCCTTGTCTCTAAGTTGGAGGGACATGGATTTGACAGAAGGACCACTTGCTGGATAAGGAATTAGCTAGATGGCCGCACTCAGAGAGTTGTGGTCAATGGCTCAATGTCCAAGTGGTGTTCCGCAGGGGTCGGTACTGGGACCAGTGTTGTTTAACATCTTTGTTGGAGACATGGACAGTGGGATTGAGTGCACCCTCAGCAAGTTTGCTGACACCAAGCTGTGTGGTGTGGTGGACATGATGGAGGGAAGGGATGGCATCCAGAGGGACCTTGACAGGCTGGAGAGGCGGGCCAGCGCAAACCTCATGAAATTTAACAAGGTCA
>NW_010123095.1:0-23026 GCF_000699245.1 Pterocles gutturalis
AATCTCTAACATTCTGTGATTCTGTGGACTTCAGGAGGGCAGAGTTCGACCTCTTCAGGGATCTGCTCAGTGGAGTACCATGGGACAAAGCCCTGGAGGGAAGAGGGGCCCAAGAAAGCCAGTTAATATTCAAGGGTCACCTCGCCAGGCTCAGGAGCGATGTCTGCCAACAAAGAGGAAGGCAGGCAAAAATGCCAGGTAGAGGAAGCCAGGTAAAAATGACAGGAGGCCTGTGGAGTTAAGCTCAAAAAAGAAGCCTACAGAGGGTGGAAGCAAGGACAGGCAACCTGGGAGGAATACATAAAAGTGGTCCGAGCAGCTAGGGATCAGGTTAAGAAAGCTAAAGCCTTCATAGAATTAAATCTGGACAGGGATGTCAAGGGAAAAAAGAAAAGCTTCTATAGGTACCTCAGGGATAAAGGAAGACTAGGGAATATGTGGGCCCTCTCAAGAAGAAAATGGGGGACTTGGTTACCCAGGACATGGAGAAGGTTGAGGTACTCAATGACTTTTTTACTTCAGTCTTCACTGGAAAGGGTTTGAGCCACACTGCCCAAATCACAGAAGCCAAAGGCAGGGACTGGGAGAATGAAGAACCACCCACGGCAGAAGATCAGGTGTGAAACCACCTAAGGAACCTGAAGGTACACAAGTCAATGGAACCTGATGAGATGCATCCCTGGGTCCTGAGGGAACTGACAGACATAGTTACTATGCCACTATCCATTATATTTGAGAAGTCATAACAGTCTGGGGAAATTCCTGCTCTGGAAAAGGGGAAACATAATGTCCATCTTTAAAAAGGGAAACAAGGAAGACTTGGGGAACTACAGGCCTGTCAGTGTCACATCTGTGCCTGACAAGATCATGTAGCAGATGCTCCTGAAAACTATGTTAATGTACATGGAAACTAAGGAAGTGGTAGCTGACAGCAACATGTCTTCACTAGGGACAAATTGTGCCTGACAAATTTAATGGTCTTACGTGATGGAGTCACAGTGTTGGTGGATAAGGGAAGAGCAACTGACATCATCTACCTGGACTCATGCAAAGCCTTTGACACTGTCCCACACATTCTTGTCTCTAAATTGGGGAGATATGGGTTTGACAGTTGGATCACACAGTGGATAAGGAACTGTCTGTGTGATCGCACTCAAAGAGTTGCGGTCAATGGCTCAATGTTCAAGTGGAGACCAATGACGTGACATTCCTGAGGGGTCAGTACTGGGACTGGTGTTTAACATCTTTGTGGGAGATTTGGCCAGTGGGATCGAGTGCACCCTCAAGCAAGTTTGCTGATGATACCAGGGTGTGTGGCACACTGGAAGGAAGGGATGCCATCCAGAGGGACCTGGACAGGCTTGAGAGATGGGACCATGCAAACCTCATGAAGTTCAATAAGGCCAAGTGCAAGGTCCTGAACTTGTGTCAGGATGATCCCAAGCACAAGTGTAAGCGGGGCTGAGAATGGACTGAGAACAGCCCTGGAGAGAAGGATTTGGTGTTGCTGGTAGATGAGAAGCTCAACACAAGCTGACCATGTCCTCTTGACATTGGCCCTGAAAGCCAACTCTGTCCTGGGGTGCATCAAAAGAAGCATTACCAGCAGGTCGAGGGACATGATTCTCCCCCTCTACTCTGCTCTCGTGACACCCCACCTGGAGTACTGTATCCAGCTCTGGAGTCCTCAGCATAGGAAGGACATGGACCTGTTAAGAGCAGGTCCAGAGGAGGGACACAAAGGTGATCAGAGGGCTGGAGCACCTCACTTACGAGGACCAGCTGAGAGAGTGGGGCTTGTTTAGCCTGAAGAAGAGAAGGCTACGGGGAGACCTTGCAGCAGCCCTCCAGTGCTTAAAGGGCAACACCTGGCCCATCCTTCCTTGACTGTCACTGAAGGCAAATTTAATACTGAGACCAGTATTAAATTCTTAACTTTAAGATGAAATAATTTTGCTTAGAGACTTGGTTGTAAATCACCACCCTAACCTGAAGTTTTGGCCTACTTTAAAAAAATTCATATGTAAAAACTGGACTTGTTAGCCAATAGTCTCCAAAATCTTGTCGACTTAGTAATGTTTAATGTTGTTAGAAAGAGAAAAAACGTAGTATTTGGTTTGGCTTTCCTAAATCATAGAATCATAGAATGGTTTGGGTTGGAAAGGACCTTAAAGATCATCAAGTTCCAACCCCCCTGCCATGGGCAGGGACACCCTCCACTAGACCAGGTTGCTCAAAGCCTCATCCAGCCTGGCCTTGAACACCTCCAGGGATGGGGCATCCACAACTTCCCTGGGCAACCTGTTCCAGTGTCTTACCACCCTCACAGTGAAAAATTTCTTCCTAATGTCTAGTCTAAATTTACCCTCTTTTAGCTTATACCCATTACTCCTTGTCCTATCACTACATTCCCTGATAAAGAGTGCCTCCCCATCTCTCCTGTAGGCCCCCTTCAGGTACTGGAAGGCTGCTATTAAGTCTTCTCGGAGCCTTCTCTTCTCCAGGCTGAACAACCCCAACTCTCTCAGCCTGTCCTCATAGGGGAGGAATAAACATTCAAAAGTCAACATTTTTATTGGATGCTAACTTAACTTCTGCTTGTTCTTTTGCATTATCAGCAGAATAGTTAGAGTGACATTTGTACTGTGTACACAAATCCAGAGAAGATATTGAAGTTGAAAAGCACTCGTATATAAATTATAAACCTGAAAATCCCTGTTCAGCTGTAAGTACATAAACTCCATATTCTGTGTTTATGCTAAAGGTGGGGGGTGATTTGAAGGATGACAAAGACCCCAGGATGCAATTCCATACTGCACGGTGATACTCTGTTCTCTGGTTCACTCTGGCCCTATCTGTGGCAGAAACTCAGGCATAAAGAAAGAGGAGAAGCAGTGCTCCCCTCTGACACCCTTTATCTACACCGCTGAAATTCTCTTCAGAGAACAATAGTCCATCCTTCCTTCCTTCCTTCCTTCCTTCCATCCTTCCTTCCTTCCTTCCTCCCTCCCTCCTTCCCTTCCTTCCTTCCTTCCTTCCTTCTTCCCTCCCTCCCTCTGTTCCTTAAATGAAACTTTATTTAGGGATTATTGTCAGACTAAGGAAACCTCTTTTTGAACAATATTTTTCACAAAGTTATTTGTTCACAGCTGACAGTCTATTGTCTTTTTATGTGTCTGTGTTCTCAGAGGTAAATTAATTGATCTGACAGTTATGATTGTTTTTAAGGTTTTGAGTCAATAATTTAAAATGTCTATGAAAGGAAGAAAAGGAAGAGAGGGAGGGAGGAAGGAAGGAAGGAAGGAAGGAAGATGGGATAGCATTGTCTTACTGCCTGATGGATACAGTATTTTCCTGAGAAATTTTAACCTTTGTCAAACTGTGAGTGGAATTTAGGCTAAGTTTAGGCTATCTTCTTGGAGAAAGCTTCCATATGACATTGAAAATTATATTAAAGGCTCTAATATAGAGTTTATGTTCTATTAGAGTGAGTTAATGAAGGATTTCTTGATCCTAGCTGGATTTAGGCATAATCTGTTCACCCCGTTCCTCCTCGATGTGTAGGTACCTCAGCTCTGCATAGTTACTGACATAGATGTCTAGGTCTATTCCTGAACCCAGTCCAACAAAATCTGGTATTATTACATAGCACTTTCTACATGTCAAAGTAGGAGGATGGTGACAAAACACTCAACATATTGTCCCAGCTTAACCAACTCATTCTCGTTTCTTCCCAGCTGCTGGTTTATATCACTCCTATGAGGCTTGTGATGCTTGCTGATGGGGAAGTTTTTTAATATCCCCAGACAGGTAGTCCTCTTCTGAAGCCTAACTGATGAATTAATATAAGCATTGACAGAATTCTAAGTACTTGAAAAAGGGTAACCCTTTGCTTGCGAGTTAATCATAGGAATAAATCAGTATTTATTGCTGCCTACAATATTGGTAGTAGTTTATTTACCTCTAACACTGCATGCATACAGAGAACAGTGTATTGCACAGATCTGAATTTTTATGAATTTCTGAAAAGGAGTAGGGAGGAATGATAATATTTTTTTCAGGGCATGAATTTTGCTAATTGCCCCTTGTGTTTACGCACAGTGGAAGGCTGATATTTTTACCAGTCAAGAATACTGAGTTAATCCTTGGAGCTGTGTTTAAACACTATGACAGTTTGACCCATGGCCCATCATCTAAGAGAGAGGGAATGATAACACAATTCATTCAATTATTTAGTTTCTTGATATGCTCTCTGGGACTGATACGTTACAAAGGTTATGTAAAGAAAAAGGGCAGCAGAATTTATTTCTTTATTAAGCAAAATTAGTTTGATGTGATTGTCATTTCACGGTCTTTTTTTGTGGGAGCCTTTTTAGAAGAAAATGGTCATGTAGCTGATTTGTACTAAAGGAGAAAAAACATCAGCAAGGAATGAGAATGTAGGCAATTATGCAGAATGTGAGATAAGGAGGAAATGAATGTAAATAATCAGCATGACTAAGTACTGTTAAGGGTCCCGTTCCCAGGACTAAAACTAGACAATAGTAACTTTGTTATTAGGAACTTAGAATCATCATATCCAATTAGTAGCTGCCAAATCTGCAAGAGCTCTGTATAAAAGTGTGTAATCAAGGCATACTAAATGGCTACAGCATGATCATATTGGTCTGCGTCTGAGTCCTTACCGGTGGCACTTCTTGTTCACAGATTGCCTAAATATAGAATGGGATTTAATTGGTAAGTAAACCAACTGCATAGATTAATTTCATTTAACTTTTAATCTAGAAAAAAGCTGTGTGAGTATATTCTATGCATAACAAGTAGTGTTACTTACAAATAACAGGAGGCCCAGCATTTTCCATTATGGGACTGATTTTCATTTGCTTTATATGTTGTTAAGCAAAAGAAGGATGGAGGTTTTCCCACAGAAGTTTTGGTGACTGAAAGAACAAAGCCTTGGTCAGAGTACAGTGTTTTGCCTTATCATCTTGCCTTTTAAAAGTACTCATGGTTCTCTGTATATTAGAATAAGAATCTGAAACTCACACAGAAGTGCAGAGGTGTAATTCTTCATTCTTGTTAAGAGTCCACTCTTATCTGCTCAGCTCAGAAGAAAACAAACGAACAAACAAACCCAAACAAACCACCTTGTATATATCAAAATTAATTTTATTTAGGAGTTCAAGCCTCTTTAGATAACTTATTTTTCAGTATTATTTTGACTGAGCATGTTCCATCCCAAAGCACCATTAGCCAAAGTAATGCAGAGCTGACACCTCCTAACAGAAGCTCTTCTGGCACCTGGAACATGGTGTGCTTCTGTATTCACAAATGGACCTTTTCTTGCCCATCCATCTCCTTTTTCTGTCCTGGTGTTAACCCAGGCATGAAAAAAAATTAGGTCTACTGATAAGCAGGTCTTTTTTATACAGGGGAAAATAGTAAGTATAGGTCTAAATGCAAAGGGGCTGAGATATATTTCTTCTACTGGAGATGTGTCATACATACATCAGCACACCTGTTGGAATTCTGACACACTGAAAACACTTCAGAGTTACTGCACTTCCACACAAATTTAGCAGGAGAGGAGTGTGGGAGAAAAGAAAGACCTGAGAGCAACTGTCTGCTGAAACAGCATGGAGAGAATGAAACAAAAAATATTAATGAGGTATTTGCTGGATAAGAGGACTTGATACAGCAGGCTATGTCTTTGAGCTGAAAGCAGAAGAGATTGGAGTAATTAAGAAAATTAATTAGCATCTAGCTGGCTTGAAAAATATATGGAGGAAAGGGAGAATTCACCTAAATTCTCTGAAATAGAAAAAGAAAATACGGCGCTAGAAGTTGGCTAAGCAAGGTAATACAGCTTTTAGGACACGTTAATGTGGATTCACATGTGTAGAAAATGGAGAAGGAAATACAATAAGGAGATAGAAGGATCAGAGAATAGATTTGAGCTTCAATTAGAAAGAAACCTTGTGATTAATGTTGTTCTGATTTCACAAGTTGACAAGTGAAATGGTGCTTAAGTCCTATTGTAGTTAAAGACAGAGAAAACAGAAAATAAGGGAATAGTAGACTCATTTGACTGAACTTAATTTCAAACAAACCATTTTTTATTGTCAAAAGACTAGAGATTGCTGCAGAGAAAATTTCTTTCTTTTACCTGTCCTCTCCTTAGATCTTGAAAGCAGTGGAAAACACTGAAGATGATAGCTAAATATTAACTGGACACTGAGTGCTTTGGCTTCCTAAAGGTTATTTAACACTCCAGTTTTTAAATTTCTGTCTTGGGTGAAAGGAAATAGGAGAAAAAAAATCATGTCAAACACAAGATGTTAAACATGGTCCTGATTATAAGAATCTGAAGAAACAAAGGAAAGGCTATAGAGAAAGATAAAAAAATAGTACGATAGGATAGAATAAAAGAAGAGAATGACCTCTTAAAGAGACCATGCTACCAAGTGTAAAAGTTGTAGAAGACACAGATCCATGACTTCTCTTTTTTTTTTTTTTTCTAATATTACAGCAAGAAGTTCTGAACAAGGTAATAGGAAAAATAACTTAATTTTTTGACTGTTTAAACAATTCTGTATAGGGATATGTCCCTTTTTTCCCACAGGGAGTTTTGGATACAGAGAATAAAACAGGGAACAAGTCATCTTTTATTATAGTTCTAGTGAATTACTTCCCTAGAAGTCTTTAAAACAGCAAGAAACTAAGAAAAATGACCTAACTAAAAGCCTGTTAAAGTTCAGCATTATCAAGAGTGTATTAAAGTCTTTTTAATTTGACAGCTGATTTATCTGAAAAATTTATTTATCAGATAATTATTTAAATTTGTTTTTTGCTTCTAACTCAAAAGCAATTTAGGCAAATTAAGAATACTGGGCTTGCCTAATTTTGTAGGGAGAAATTGAGGTGAAGTATTATAAAACATTGTCAAATATTCTCAAAATGTATTTTGCATGTCTCTCTGTGTGCTTTTGTGTTAAAGACCTAAAGATAGTCTATTGCCCCAATAGGTTTCAAAATAAGACTGTCTAATGAACAAAATTATTTGATGGAATGTTTAATCCCAAAGAGAGTAGATATTATGTACTATATATCTGGAATAAAAATTTGATTGTTCTTTTTAGAGTTGTGATTTTTTTCCCATCAGTTAATCTCTTAATTGTCATGACAGTATGTGTGAATATATATCATGTTTTCAGGGGAAATATTCAGTTTTAGAGATTGTGTTACTGTGGGCTGACTGCTACTATTACCAAAACCTGTTTTGATGCAGAAGTTTGTATTTTAGAATTCAGACTGTCCGCAGAAGAAGAAAAAATTCCTTTAGCAGAACCCTTTCTTCAAAAGTTCTCTCTCAGCACCTGTAAGAGAACATTGTTCACCTACAATAAAAAACTAATAATAAAAAAAATAAATTACTTTCTTCTAATCTGCAAAGATTAGAGTAGAAGACAACATAGCTCTTGCCCAAAAGAAGATGGAATAAGATTACTGGGCTTTAAATGAAAACGTATTTTCAAAAGCCTGTGTCTGTTCCAGCTCACTCTTTGTTACCTGCTTAAATTTATCTATTTTTCTCAGCTCTAATAACATCAGTGAGCTATTAAAAGAACATCTGTACACCCAAATTATATTAAGACAGAATTTACATCAAATCTTATCAATATAAATTAAAAGTCACAGCAACGACTGCATTTGAGGGCAAGAAATCACATATTAAATCACCCTATCCGTGCAGAAAGACTCTAATAAAAGGAGGAGCAAAAAAAAAAAAAATTTTATGTCAGATGTACTTGAAGGTTAAGGTGCTTTTCAGGTCTTACCTAAAGAAGTGTTTATCACTGAAGTTTCTATTTGTATTATATATGCTGATATTTGCACACATAACTTAAAATGAGTGTTGGGATCAAACGAAAAGTATGCAAGGGGAGAGCTTGTTCTTTGCTGGATGTTGTCAATTTTGATTTGATCCCACAGTTTGCCAAGTAATTCATAAAGGTTTTATGGGAGCACAGAGAAAGAAAAGAGCAAACTGACCTGAAAGAAAAAATGATAAAGGCTTTCTTGAACTTCTTAGCATAATTACAGGCTGCTTCTTATGTTTATTGACCCTACTCTGAGCAGGAAATAAGCAAATGAAGTCTCTGAACAGGAAAAGTAACTTCTCTAGGAAAAATCATGAGTAAGCAAATTACTTCAGGTGTCCAGATGACCATATAGCCAGTACCGAAGTTGTTGTCGAGTTCTCTAGCAGGTCTTATTCACACGTATAGCATTTCTGTTCAAGATACAACATGTACTTATCATTAATTTTCCTTCAAGAAGGCTTTTCAGAAGTCACAGGCAGTTTTACATGCAAATTAAAAAAAAAATCTGTGTATCTGAGTATAGATTGAAAATACATCCATGCTTAACAAAATACAGTTATTAGGTAGCTGAATAGAAATGGAAATTGAATATAAACTGAAACAGAAAGTGTTAGAGACATTGAAGGGACTGTGAACAGATAAAGTTGGTTTTATTCGTTACTACCTTTATTTCCTAAAAGAACAACAGTGTAAGAAGGAGAAGAACACTGGATAATATCTTCAATAAGGGCAAACTTACAATAGGTTGTGAAACATGGAATTTTCATTAGGTATTCAAGAAGCTTGTAAATGACAAAGCTGAAGAAGTGAAAACTAAACAGTGTGTATTTCACATTTGCTTGCATAATGTTATTATTTGTCCAAAAAGCTTTAGGGAAAGGGAAGGGTAACTTTGGTGAATCACAGTGTCATTATGTTGTTTTGAGAGGTTGATTTGAAGGAATTGTATGCATGTCTGAGAATTATTTCTGCAAGACATAAAACTATGAGCACCATAAATTTCAGAAACAACTTCTGAACTAATTTCTGCAGCTGAACTTCCTCTTGGTAACTAACATAACAAATAACTTCTAATACGCTTATGCTACCCCTTCTTCACCAATAAAATGCACAAATAACCTGTGATCTATTAACTCTATATCTCAGATCATTTGGAACATTGAAAAAGAGAAAAAATACAAATATATCCCAAGTAAAGGAACTTGAATTTTCATTTGAAAAAGGAGAAATAGATGCTGACATTGGAATACTCCTTCCAGCCACTTACAGATATTTTTACTGTGTAGAAGCAAAAAATAATAAAAACTAAATTACTGTGAACGTTTAAGTGAATTATAGCCACTGTGGATTTGCTTTTCCATTCCCAGCCCTGATATTTAATTTGCTACCTGCTCTCTAATCCGCGTAATTGTGAAACTCTTAACTGCGTTCATGTTGAACAATGATTTAAAAAAAACCTAAGCCCATTCTACTATGGGCTACGGATTTAATGTATTCATATTGAAATTAAAACACAGAGGTACAAGGGAGAATTTTTTCGTTAGAAGTCTAAAAGGCTTATCCTGAGATTTGTTTCTTTTTAGTGTGTAGGTATCTCCTCCACCGTTAAAAAGTTAATGTGTACTGAGAGAATCTTCATCCACACCCTTGAAAGTTTTCACAGCACTGACTAGGTCCTATCCTAGAAACTGTCAGGTCAGGCCCCCAGAAAAGGAGAAAACCAATAGAAGGGAATAACTTGAAGAAGTTGGGGTCTGCCTGCTAGCCAATTTTATTAGCTCTCCTGATAACACAACAAGGGCTTTGTTTAGCCCGATTTCACTTAAAAATACAGTCCCTGTAAGAGAAGTATAGTAACTTTTCAAGCTTAGTACCATAGAATAATTTTTGGATAAGCATGCTTTCAGATCTACATAGTTATGAAAATTGGAATGACCTTCTTAGCCTTCAGACATGACATGACTTTAAAGTTTTAGCACAGGGTGATAACAAGGCATTATGATTTACTCAGGAAAAATGCTGCTGTCCTGAGTTGTCAGGGTTTGAATAGTTTTTGTTTGCACCTATATTAATGGAATATGGAAATTTTATTTTTTTTAAATAATTACTTATTATATGGACTTGAAGGGATAGGCAATGAAGTTCTCTGCTACAAATTTAGACTTTGACCATCTTGAATTTGTCACTCTATATTTTCCAGCTGTTTGTATCTGAACTGATATGCAGTTCTTGGCATGTTTCTAAACTTCTCTGATAAAGATAGCATTCCATGCATCCCCAGACATATGGATCCCTTTCCAAGGAACTATGCTTAGTCATCACTATAGCTCATCATACAAGTATCATGCTATTCAGGATTAGACTTTAAAACTTTTGAAATATTCCTATACTTTACAAGCTGTACAGCAAATGTGTGTGAAGAAAGACAAACAAGTTTAAACATAGGTTTTATGAACTTTTATTGGACAGTATACATTTATTTCAAGTGCTGTCACTAGAAAAGTGTGTCCTCTAAAATTAGAATATTTCAGAGAAAATACTACCTACTTATATCTTTGAGAAGTTCTTTCATTCACAGATTTTTTTTAATTTTTGAAGAAAGCATAAAAGTGACAAAGGGCATGTCACTTTTGCATATTAGTTTTGCAGAAGCCAACATCAGGAACAATAGGTTTTAAAATACAAACCCAGCCCATCTGGTTATGTGAGATAGTTTAAAAGTTTCACTAAAATTTTATTATACTATGACATTTGCTGACCTGGCAAGCTTATTAATTTTATCAGAGCATTTAAAGTTAACACCGTCTCTTGTTTCTGCAACAAACCACAGCAACCACAAATTCATTCTACCTCAGATTAATTATTTCCTACATAGCCTGGAAGGAATACTGTTGTATTGTATAACTACACCTTTATCTTATTGTGATATTTGATTTTATATTGTTAAGTAACTTTTACTTTCCCAGTGTTAGGTGGAGTTTTTTGTTGATTTGTTTTTTGAAGGCTTTTGGATTTTAGGTTGTTTTTGTTGGTCTTTTCTAAGTGAAGATTTCAAGGAAGTTCAGAAGTTCAAAGATCTGTTTCCAAACCTGATGACTCGTAAAGCATTTTGATATCTCAGTGGAATTGAGAAAGCTGAAGAAAAAAATTGAGAGTAGCTTTATACTTTAAGTCCTTGGATTTCTCAAAGACAGAGGAGAAGTATTCAAGCCATGAGAGCTCAATATTTTTTTCCACTTCTGTTTCCCCACCAAACTATTATTATTCCCACTCTTTTATCTAAAGATATCGATGCTCATTTCAATAATTTCCTTGCTCCCTCAGTCAGGTGGTAGGAGATTGATCACATTAGGGAGTTCAAGTGAAAAACATCAAAATTATTTTGCTTCTTGTAACTCAAAATGGAAATTTTACTCTCATCAGGAACAAATGTCTGTTAGAGAAGAGTACTGGTCAAGGTCAACTAATAGTGGATGTATATTTGAGGTTTAGACAGTGATCCAACGTGAGGATAAAATAGCTAAAGGATGCCCACTTTTAAATTTTGGAGTTGTTTGTGCACATAAACATAAATTCCTACAAGTAAGCTCCAAGTTTTTCTGTAGTCTTTAAATGATGACGAGCTCCTCAGAGCTCCATCATGGAGGAAAGAAAAAGAGGACTCTGTTTAATGGTCACTATTTCTGTTGTAACAGATATTAATTCTCATTAGCTGCATTTTGTGCTGTCATTTGGGAAATATTAGTGAACCTTAAAGACATGAGGTACCTGTGATTTAGCAAGTAAAGGAGAATGTTCCTTTCCCAGTTCCACTGCTTGATATTTCATGAGTATATTTTGTATGCTCAGTCTGTGTAATTCCCTCTGAGACAAATATATGACATTTGAACTAAAGAGAAAGTGTAACTATGCTTAGGGAGGGAAGAAAAATATAGGCATCTGCATAAGCTGGGTTAGTTTCTCCCCTGAGGCTGCAAGAAAGTTACCCTTGCCTTAACTCCACAGATGCTCAAGGGCTTGGGGTTGTTTCTAAATGAATTATTAGTCTGACTTACTATATCAGTGGGGGAAATCCTAAATGCATTTCTTTTTTTTCTGCTGACATCAGTGGCAAGTTTGCACACAGAATGAAAATAAAACATATCTCTTATACTTTCACTCCACAATATGTATCAGGATCCAGCAGCTGAAATACTGTTTCTAATTTTAGTAGAAAATATATATAGTACGTGGAACAAATGGAAAACATTGCCCTACAGTTTTACAGGTTAATTTTTGGCTATTCTCTTTGCAGACATGCCAGTGATTTCGAGTTTTTTTTTAAATAGAAAAAATATATGTCTTTCCATTACAGCAATGAGTGAACTTCCTCAGTCACCAACAAAATCTCTGATTTTAATAAACGTATTGAGTAGTCATAGTCTACTTGCTATAAAAGCTTTCTGTAAAGCGACCTTGTCTAGAAGGATGAGTTATCTTTAAATAGTACAGATTAAATGAAGGAGAAATATAAAATGTTCTACAAATGTACAATCATAAAAGAATATACAAAAACCTTACTTTCTTTGTCATCAATTGAGTAGCATTAACAATTACAAAACATTCTAATGTGTATCAGTTTGTATCATATGCATTGTTTTGTAACAACAATGCAAAAAATAACTTTAAAATTTTAAAAAAATTCTGCATGTATCATTTAGTATATTTGTTCTTGATGGTAATATTTAATGCAGTGCCTAAAATCCTGTTAGAGAGTCACCATAATAAGATCATTCTTTGTGCCTTATTACTGGCTTACTGTAGCATCATGACCCTGTCAGATTTTGTAATGCGGTCATAGTTCTCAAGTGGTTCATCACATAAATTACTGTCTGTCATAACATAGAATTTTAATGGGATTTCTTTATATAGTGTTTACTTCATGGTGGAGAAGCAGAGAGTAAGTCACTAAATTGTCCGTTGTTAAATGCAAATTACCCACTGGAAAGAAGAGAGTGCAGCACAGTCCATCATGTGACAATTTGATCTCCTTTGTTTTCATACAGATATATTGCTTTTCTCAGTCCAGTTACAATTATGATGATAACCTTTTCCCTCAGTTATCAATAATTAGTTTATTCTTTGAGTCCTCCACTATTTATTACAGACATAATTTAATTTGAAAAATTAATAAATATTGCAAAACACCAAAATATATGAATGGTTATCTGCAACAGTTTTCTGTAAAATTCTAAATGAAAGAAAAAAAAAAAACAACTTCTTAGACTTGCTGCAGATCTATTTAATAAGACTTGCCTCTTTGTGTAGTTGAGAAAATCTATTATAGCTGACAGTTCACAGGCATTCAGGGCTCTGGAACAATCATAGAAATGTAGAATCGTAGAATCATTAAGGTTGGAAAAGACCTCAAGGATCAAGTCCAACCATCAACCCACACAACCCGTTACTCACTAAAGCATGTCCCTAAGCACCACATTTACAAATTTCTTGACCTCCAAGGATGGTGACTCCACTACTTCCCTTGGCAGCTGGTACCACAGCCTCGTGTGCGGTAAGGTGCAGCGTCCTGCCTGTGCATACTGCTATGCTGACTTGTGCTAGCTGCTGTGCTGACTCGATGTGCCATGCCCTTCCGACGTGCCACTCCCTGTTTGCCCGTCCTGTTCACCACACTCCTGGGCCGCTGTGCTCCTGAGGGCCCGCCTTTGTATGCCTGGGTGGGATGCCAGCACTCCTGGTTCCGCCCACATGTGACAGAGCCACCATGTGGTTGGGGGGTGAGAGGGCTGCCTTGCCCTCCCTCAGCTTTTTAGAGCTTCTTTGTTGCTTTTTTTTTTTTTTCTTCCTGGGATTGCGAGCCTCTAAGAATGGTTCCTCGGTATGAGCCTCCACTGCAAAGCTGATCCTCTCAAGGTCGTAATAACTTTTTGACTTTTGCTTAACCCTGAAGTAGCAAGGCAGTTGGATTAGATGATCAGTGCAGGTCCCTTCCAACTGAAATATTCCTGTCTCATATATTCTGGTAAGATCTCTGTTACCTTTTCCAGGTGAATATTTGGGAAAATGCTAAAAAGTTTTTATGTTAAATTTTCTTAAGATGGTAATAATGCCACAAACGATCTATGAAAAAGATGGGTGAAAACACAAGAAAAGATATTTTTATGGTGTTTCATTTTTTTAATCCTTGGAGAAATAAATCTGAAAGAAATATTATTTCCAAAAATTTATCTATTTATTTATATTTTTCATATACTTTTTAATAATTTTGAAGTTTAACATTTGGATTCCACACCCCTATTCAGATATTTTGAATTAAGAAACTTAAACCCTCGTAAATATCTCATTCCCAATAGACTATATTGTTACCATTGTTCCAAAACTTAACTAGACTTAGGGTCAAATTTATGACCAAATGGTTTTATATCCACAGCAACTGCTTCCTGACATGCTCTGGAAAGTCCTGATCTTCAGAAATAATTTATAATCTTGAATGTAGGGATCTGACACTTAATGTATCTGCTGCAGTATCATTGTCTTCAACACAGCCAGATGTTGATATGCAGTTGCTTAAATCAGTGTACTGGTTTTGGCTGAAGTAAAGCTAATTTTCTTAATGGTAGCTCATATAGTGCCATATTTTGGATTTGTCACCATATCAGTGTTGATAACACAGGAATGTTTTCATTATTTTTGAGCAGTGTCTATACAACATTAAGACCTTTTCTGTGTCTCAGACTGCCCCACCAGTGAGTAAGCTGGGAACGCAAAAGAAGCTGGGAGGGGACACAGCCAGGACAGCTGACCCAAACTGCCCAAAGGGATACCCTCAACTGTATGGCGTTGTACTAAGCAATAAAAGCTGGGAAAAGAAAGAGAAAGGGAGAAGTTCAGTTTTATGGCATCTGTCTTGCCATGTGACCATTATGTGACGAAGCCCTGCTTTCCTGGAGATGGCTGAATACCTGACAATGGGAAGAAGTGAATTAATACATTATTTAGTTTTTCTTGTGCATTCAGTTTTTCCTTTACCTGTTAAACTATCCCAACTCACAAGTTTTCTCACTTTTAACCTCTGATTCTCTTCCCCGCACCTCTGAGGGGAGAGTGAATGAGTAGCATGTGGTGGACACTGCCTACTGGGTTTAAACTGCAACAATCAAAAAGCATTGATTTTTGATCACACACCCTCCCCCCAAATATCTTGAATAAGGGGATGTTAAAGTAATTTTCCCAGAAACACAAGAAAATGAATAAAGAAGCAATTCTGGTGGTAACGACCAATATTGTAAACAACAATGTATGTAATATGTGTAACATTCCAAATTCTCATATAAAGTGTATGAGATTAAAGTATTTTTTTCTTCCCTAAAGAGGAAGCTCAGAAGAAGCAATTAACACAAGCTGTAACACAGGTCACTGTCAGGGAGCCTGTATGATGCACTGTGTCTCTTATTTCTTACAGTTGTGTACAAGTAAATGAAACTCAGTCTCATTATCTCCCTGTAAAACAGTTGCAAGAAACTATGCCAAAAAAAGGGTATATTATTTTTTTTCTTATAGCAGAATATTTCAAAGTGTACAGTAGGTTCTAAAGAAGATTTTGATGGGAGAAATGTAAAAAATTCTTTACATAACCTAACACCTGTAGATGCATATGTAGTGAAAAAGCTTTCAGGCCAAATGTTAAAATTTATAATGATATATGCCATACTGAAAAATATTCTGTAATAGAAAGTGTTGGGTAATTTCTGTCTGAAATTACATGTTATGTGTATATGTGGGAAGCGAGACAGAATTTAGCACAAGCAGTTTCACTCTTTTTCAAAGGGATATTGTATCAAAATATCTATAGTTGAAGGTTTTATTTTTTAAAAAAACAACTTATAGATAGAAGAAGTAGGTTGTGCTTTCACTTATCAGAAAATTAACTTCTACGTGTGTGACATCGTGTGATCCACATACCTTCTAGTTCAGAAATTCAGCAATGTTTCCTACGACTTAAATCAATGCTTTTTTTTCTTTTTCCTTTTTTTTTTTTTTTGTAAAGTGTTTTCATAATTAAGTTGAGTATCTCTATGCTTCTCAGGCAGAGTCTTTAATTTCTTTTCTACATTAGTCCCACTAATTGATTCTGTTATGTGAATTATGTGACCCAAAAGAGAATGAAGAAAATTACTTCTTTTGTGAGCTATTATCCTGTTACTATTATTGGGAATGTTGTTCACATTATAACTCATGTGATGTTCATCACTTAGACCTCCTCATGCTAGTTCACTGAATAGCTCACCTTGGATCGAATTAATATCTGGTGTAATCCATGAGACCAGCTTTCGCTTTAAAACACTCACATTGTCATGACCTCTCTCAGTCTTTCTCTCTCTTTCTCTGTATGTAATATACAAATACATACTGATCTTTGTACGTATACACGCATATTTTTTTTTTTTTTTAAAGAATGCTACATTTTTAGTTAGTGACAGAAGCACATTACCATTCTTTGGTAGCCTTTTTGAATTACTTAATTTCTGTTCAGTGTGATGCATATTATACTTGCAAATTCATCCGTCCCAGAGCCACAAGCACTTTGGTATACAGACTACACTAGCCTGCAGAAGAAGCTATGGGGAAAGGTTAGAAAAAGATTTAGTCTGCTTTTGAACAAAGGTGTATATCAGCTAGGAAGACAGAACAATTTCTATCATCTGCTCTGAAGAAAACTGTATTAGGGCAACAGAAGGATCAAAACATTACTCATTTCTGGTGGATTATTCACCATTCTCCCATGCAATAGGGCACTAAGAACATGAGATAGTTCAGGACGACTAAAAGCTCAATTCTTTTCCCAAAGGGGGCTTTAGGGAAAGTAAAAATGGTGATACTGATCTCTCTTAGAATGCTCATACCTTTGCAAGAAGGCTTAGACACATTGCAGAGTAGCAGAGCACAACTGTAAACAGCTACAACTAGATTCAACTAGATGTCGCAGGACTTTTAATACTTTATATTTTTATGTTCAATACTAAATTCAAAGTTGAATTAATTAACACCAGTTTAGTGGCCACCTCTGAGCCTCCAATGGATATTTTTTCTCACAGCATAAAATCTCCAACTTGTTTGGAACATTTTATGATATTTTTCCTTAAGATTTGCCACAGACATGTTTTAGATCAAGACTAAAAAGCTGTGTTAGGCATGCAAGAAGTAGACAATGAACTTAATAGAAACATCTAACACAATGATACAAATTTAAAAAATGTTTAGTAATATTTAGATAATATTAATCTGTAGGCAATATTAATTATAAAAAGCTTACTTGTGCTATTTGTTAGGAACATATCACAGTAATCGGTACTAACAGACTTTACACTGAACCTAACGTGGTGGAACTACAGTCTGTCGTAACACAACTCTGGTTTTCAGAGTGAACCTCTGCTCACAGAACATCAACTTTTCAAAATAATGAAATAAGGTTAGTTTAAAGTATCACAGTGACTGGTGACAAGAACCGGAGTAAACTGCTTATCAGTCCTCCCTATGATTTAATTTGACTAGCTAGATCTTTACCCTTTCTCCTAAAACACGGCTGGCTGTTATGTCGGAAAGTGCCTGTTCATACAAGTTCTCAGTTTGTTGGTTCCTATTCACAAAGAACCGGACTATTTTTTATTTTTTTTTAAAGAGTTTTCTGTGTGGCAGCAGGGAATAAGCATGCAGGATCCCTCACCTTGTTGAACCATATTGGAAAGATGCCAGTAGACAGCCTGTATTTTTCACATGGTGTTCAAATAGCCACAGTATTATAGTGACAAAGGTACACATTTTCTGCCTGCACAAAAGAGACAAATCTGAAATAATGGAAGGAAAAGGCAGACGGACAAAATGATTCAGAGGCTCAGATGGTAAGAGATGAGGAGATCTCACCTGATCTTACATGAACGTGATATGCCTAGCTTCTCTGCCAACACAGTATAGGAAAGAGCGTGCTGTTATTCTACTGACAGGACTGCTTTCTTGTGCAGAGTCCTAATGAATACATGCTACAGAAGTTCCTTCATTCTTTACTGCAAAGATCAAGTAGGCCCACCCTGACCCTCTCATGTACAATGCTTTCACAATGAACTTACCTCACCTTCTCATTTACTCCAGCTTGTATTTCACAAAGAACTCCCTATGCTAAAGGAAGTGTATAAAAGCTCATAAATAATGTAAGAAACACCACTGGATGTATAATGTTACAGATGAGCCATATTCCATCATATAAAAAGAAAAAATCAGCATGGGGTGTGTGACAAAATTGTCTGGTTAAGCGTGCAGCATGCTTGTGGTTTACGTAGCATCCCTTGTGTGAACGCAATGGGGGTGCTATAAAGATACTTCAAGAAACCATAGTATGGTAACAGCAAGGTGGAAATGTATGGATATAACCACTGAGTTCAGGCATCTGAGACTATGCACACATCACTACAACTCCTTTTATGTAGTGATCCATCTCTGCTTCAAAACTGGTTATGTTGTTTTTCATCTAATACTTCTACTAGAAGAACATTTCAGATCAGTTTTACTTAGAGACTTCAAAGTTTCCTTCTTTTCTGGACTCATTTGATCTGTGACTAGTCTACTCTCATATGTCCTTGTACCACCTTTGTCCATTCACTTAAATGTGTTGGCATTTCTTTTTCAATGTTGAATGACTATTACCCCTCCTTGCCATGTAGGGGTCACACAGAAATCCCAAAATAACTGAAGAATAAAGAAAAGTTACTGCGAATAAATTCATCACCACAATTACATACTGTCTTTCACAAATATTTTACTTCCCTTTCTGGTTTTAAAAATAGTGAGTGTCAGATTAGATTGCACACTCACTGGTTGCATTATAAATCTAGGAAGAATCATTTCAATGTTCTTGTGTTCAACCCTCATATATATTTTATATCCCTGTTTATCCAAACTGAAATGCTATTGGTGAACATGCATTGCAAGTTCACACAGCAGTCCATACTTGTAATGAGGGAGCAGTAAATTTGCTATGTGCTTCCTGAGAATGGAGTCCTGTCATTGTCAATAATCAGGATGAGTAATATGTATGAACCAGAGCCAGTCCGGACACCGCCTGTCAGCTTAGTATATACATGCATTTCTTCACTGCATTTTAAGTCTTCTGACAGGGGCTGTTTCTTCTCTTTTTGGGTGTGCTATTCAGATTCTGTTTGCTCAGACTGTTTGTGTTTTCTTCACCTTTTTTTTTTTTTTTTTTTCATTTTTCTAATTAAAATGGGAAAACATAAAGGCTCTATTACATGAAGTGTTGATTTCCTCTTTTTTCAATATGCCTTTCTAACATGCCACATTGTAGTAACACGTGGTTATATTTACTCTATGAGGAGGCTAAAGTAAGTTAAAGAGAGAAAAGTGAATTTGAAAAAGTGAATGATGTTGATAGCTCTGAAGAGTGACTGACATCAGCCTCAAGGCTATCTCACCTTGAGAGGCTTCCCAGTGAAAAGCTGACTTCATAATGTCTTTTCAGTCATGTGTCAGAAGCTGTTAGTTGACAGAAGTGTAGTTCTCTATCACTAATTTATAGGATTTGCAGGTGTGAGGGGAAGTAAATTAGTCCCTGGTGTCACCATAGCAATTTTACTTGTCTTACACCAAAGAGAAGTGAAGCTGAGTGCATACATTTTTTACCATCAAAGATGGACTAAATGAAAACAGAAGAGATCCAACACATTTTGGAATCACTGTACAGATACATAAAATTTTACACTGCATTTCAAATCCTAATTTTGTCCAGCTCTGTGAGTGACATATTTCAATTGATCTGAAGTCTTTGGTCAGGAAAATGCTCACAAGCAGTGTTCCTGAGAGAGAAATTTAAAAGAAATATTTATCTGCATATGAAGCTCAACACACAACTAATAATTTCTGCCTGGTTAAACACTTAAAACAATTTAATCCTGGAATTTTATTTGACACATCTTTGATGACTTTTGAGAAGTCATGACAGTCAGGTGAAGTCCCCAGTGAGTCGGAAAAAGATAATACCACACTAATTTTTAACATGGGTGAAAATAAAGACCTGGGGAACTACCAACCAGTCAGCCTTATCTCCATGTCTGGTAAGATCATGGAACAGATCCTCCTAGAAGTTATTTTAAAGCATAAGGAAAGACAGGTAGCTGATTAGAGACAGCCAACATGAGTTCACCAAGGGCAAATCATGTCTAACTAATCTAGTGACCTTCTATGACAGAGATTGAATCAGGGGACAAAGGAAGATCTGCAGCTGTCATCTACCTGTATTTCTGTAAGGTCTTTAATAGAGTACCCCACAATATTCCTCCTTCTAAATTGGAGAAATATGGGTTTGATTTGATTGTGGACTGCTAGATGGATAAGGAATTGGCTTGATGGCTGTGTCCAGAGAGCCAATGGCTCAGCATCCAAGTGGAAAGTAGTAACAAATAATGTCCCTCCTTGCTCTTTTGACTTGCGGAAAAAAGGATGCACTTTTAAATCTTTCCTTCACTGCTGTGACAGACATTAGTTTTCTTTCCTCTAGCCTTGGTCTTGAGAAGGTGAGAGGAAACAGACTGAAAATATATGCTGGGCACAAGTATAACTTGTGAGGAGTGGCTGGAGAGCAGCACTGCAGAAAGGGATCTGGGGGTGCTGGTCGACAGCAGTGTGTCCTTGCAGCCAAGAGGCCAAACCTTATCCTGGGGTGCATCAAACGCAGCAGAACCAGCCAGTCAAAAGAGGTGATTATCCCACTCTATTTACTGTTGGTGTAGCCAGTACCTTGAGTACTGTGTGCAGTTCTGGGCCCCACAATTTAAAAACAATGTGAAGGTCCTTGAACTCATCCAGAGGTGGGCAACAAAGCTGCTGGAAGAGCTGGAAGGCATGTCCTGTGAAGGGCAGCTGAGGACTCTGGGTTTGTCTAGTTTGGAGAAAAGGAGGCTGAGGGGTGACTTCCTTGCTCTCTACAGCTTCCTGAGGAAGGGAACTGGAGAGGGATGTGCTGAGCTCTTCTCTCTTGTATCCAGTGTCAGGATGCCTGGGAATGGCTCAAAGCTGAATCAGGGGATGGTCAAACTAGACATTAGGAAACATTTCCTTACTGAGACTGTGTCCCAGCACTGGAACAGGGTTCCTAGAGAGGTGGTCGATGCCCCAAGCGTGTCAGTGTTTAAGAGGTGTTTGAACAATGCCTTTCATAATATGCTTTAACTTTTTCAGACCTGATCAGGCAGTTAGACTAGACAATAGTTGTAGGTCCCTTTCAACTATTCTCTTCTCTTCTCTTCTCTTCTCTTCTCTTCTCTTCTCTTCTCTTCTCTTCTCTTCTTCTAATTCTAATCATACTCTATCTCTTTGAAGTCCAGAACCAAAGGACTAGAACTTACTGTAAATAAGAAGCTTTAGGAAAGGCTTCTTTTGAATTGCAATAGGAACAAGAGTTTTGTCCAGTGACAGAGAGAAACCTTTATATATGAAGAAGGTGGGCACTTGATGTAGCAGACAGGATAGGACAGGAAGAAAATTATGCTTCTCTGTTCTCCCATAATAATTTTGTAAGTCCAAAATGCAGAAGGTAACTACTATACCAAAAATATATCAGGAAATGTGCTTTCATAAGCAAAGAAGTGTATTAAATGCAATGTTTTTGCATCTTGCAAAATTGGGTCATCCTGTAAAGAGTAACTACATCTGAAAAAAACAAAATCCATTGGAGGGAAAGAGATTAAAAAAAAAAAAAAAGAAATTAAGAGTTAAGGTCTGATTTTGAGACATTAATTTAGAAATCATTTGCCAGACCAGTTGCCTGCAGTATCATCTGGCCTTTTTTTGTTTTTAAACATGCACAGCTTGTGTTTTTCACGCTGAACTTATTCCCGAGGGAAGGAAAAGAAATTCTAGTTTCAACTGATCATATAGAGACAAGATGTAGAAATTATTTTCTCTCAGCTCCTCAGTCTTTATGCGGGATGTCAGAGTCTAAACTGATAACAATTCCATTGTACCTGCTATGTGGTCAACTCAGCCACCAGAATCCTTCACTGCGACCCATTGTGAGCTTGTGCACAGTGTTCCCACAGCTGAGGCAAGACTTGGCACCATTGGGCCACATAGGCAGAAATCCTACCAGCTGAGACATAGAGGAGTCACAAAGAAGATGTGTAAGAAATTCTGACTTATTATTGAAAGAAAAAAAAAAGGAAGGAGAAAAGATCATTTTAGTTCCATTCCCTGACAATATGGTAAATCGATAAACTTTCCTAATAGGATAAACTCTGGCATTTCAAATGTGCGCTACATATAGTAATGCATACACATCATTCAACATCCAGAGGGAACAAACAGATAACTGTAGACTACATCACAAACTTGCATTTTGCATAATTCCCACCTTAAAAAAGAATTTTACATTTCATATTCTGACGCATAGCACAAAGAACTGTATAATGCTACTAAATGAGCAAATTAAGTAAGGAAGTTTTGAGATGTCAATCTTTCCCACCTTTATCCATTATATTTCATTTGTTATCAATCAAACATGGAACAGAACACTTTTTAAAACAAATATACATGCTGATATTTATATGATAAATGAATTAATTTATTTAATCTCAGATACGGTAGTACACTGTGCTGTTTTTTTATAAATAATTCAATCACTGATTTATTTTTAAATCTGATTACCTATCAGAAAGAAGTGTTTTTTTCAGACTTAGTTGATGATTCTTGTTAATAAACCAATACTATTGTTAGAGTTCTGGTTTTCATTAAGGTTACCTTTTTATAGGCATTCATCTCACTATATTTAATTGATTTTCTGTCTTTAATGTTACAGTTCAAGTTTTAACAAAAAGAAGTTTTTGGGTTGAATTCTCAATGTAGGAAGGAAACAAAAGGCAAGAGCCTTATAGTATGTTTTTTTTTCTACAATAATTCTCAACTCCTAGTAAAACATGTAAGACAGACACTTTCAAAAATTTTCCAATTCCTTTACTCGGAGTGTTTACATACTTTCATCTTTATTACATATGTGTACCATCTCTGCGTATAATCACATTCATGTTAAGCATCTGCAACATTAATGAATGGATACTTTCATAGAATCATAGAATCATAGA
>NW_010123096.1:0-1180 GCF_000699245.1 Pterocles gutturalis
CCCCGACTCCTCCATGGGATTGCTGTCTGTGTGTGCTGGGGGAGAAAATGGGGGTACTGGGATTGCTGGGGGGCTTGAGGCAGGACTAAGGTTTTAGGCAGGATTAGGGGGCTTTTAGGTGGGACTGGGGAGCTTTTAGGTGGGACTAAGCAGTGCGCAACCTCTGGCTGCGGTGTTCAAGCACAGGGAGGGAAGAATTACTGGGTTATACTGGTTTTGACTGGGATGGAGTTAGTTTTCTTCATAGCATCCGGCACGGTGCCAGGCTCTCCAGCTGCAGCCTGAACAGTGCTGGGAGCACTGGGGTGGAAAAACATCCCCAGTGCTGGGGGGCTTGGGGGGGCTGGGGCAGCTTTTCCTTGGGACTGTGGGAGATGGCAAGCGACGGCCTTGGTGTCACTTGAGTTGATTTATTTCTTTTCTTGCCCTGTTTTTTCCACTTCTTCATTCATTAAACATTTTTTAACTTGACCCACGAGATTTCTTGCTTTTTCCTCTTCCCTTCTCTCCTGGGGTTGGCTGGGATAGAGTTAAATTCCTCCCAGCAGCTTGCAGTTGGGATGTGGGCTGGGAACGGCGCTGATAAGGGACGCTGGAGCTCTCGCTGTGCACAGCACCAAGGCCATTCTCACACACCGCAGGGGGGTCACCCAGGAGGGGTCACCCACAACACCCAGGAATGGTTTTTGGGAGCGGTGGAGGAGGAGAGAGGAACCCCTGATGTCCAACAGCTGGGTCCCAGCCCCTGTTCGTGATGTCCAGGTGGATCTCCTGATGCTCCTCGTGGTCTCCAGAGGGTGGTGGGTCTGTGTCCTCCTCCGTTGTAGCTCTCCAAGCCCCTCTGCTCCCTAAATAGAATCATTTAGGGTGGAAAAGACCCTTGAGATCCTCCAGTCCAACCATTCAACCAACTGATGAAGGCACTGGAGGATGACCACCAGCCCTGGGGGTGCCCGGACCCTGGGACCCCCGAGCTCTGCCCCATAAGCTGGTTGAAGCTGGAGGAGCAGCGAGATGGGGGCTGACCTGGGGACCCCCAGACCACACTTGATGGCAGGATGTGGGGCACAGCTGGTAGCCCGGGGTCTGGTAGCCCAGGGACTCATGGCAGGGACCCGTCTGCCACCGCGGCAGAGGTATATTTAGTGTTGCTGCGGCGAGGCGGCAGCCCAAGCACTGA
>NW_010123097.1:0-242 GCF_000699245.1 Pterocles gutturalis
TCAAAGGCTTTGCACAAGTCCTGGTAGAAGATACCAGTCCCCTTTCCCTTATCCACCAGCGCTGTGTCCCTGTAGTAGAAGGCCAGCAAATTTGTCAGGCATGATTTTCCCTTGGTAAAACTGTGTTGATTGTCACCAACCACCTGCTTGTTTTCCATGCTCCTTAGCATAGTTTCCAGGAGGGTTTGCTCCATGATCTTGCCAGGCCCAGAGGCGAGAATGACCGGCCTGTAGTTCCCCCG
>NW_010123097.1:269-5549 GCF_000699245.1 Pterocles gutturalis
TTTATTTCCTTTTTTAAAAATGGGGGTTATGTTTCCCCTTTTCCAGTCTGCGGGAACTTCACCAGAGTGCCACAACTTCTCGAATATGATGGATTGTGGCTTGGCAACTTCATCCACCAGTTCCCTCAGGACCCGTGGATGTATCTCATCAAGTCCCACGGACTTGTGCATCTTCAGGTTCTTCAGATGGTCTTGAACCCGATCTTCTCCTACAGCTAGCGGTTCTTCCATCTCCCAGTCACTGCCTTTGCCTTCTGCAACTTGAGCAGTGTGGCTTGAGCTCTTGCCAGTGAAGACTGAGGTAAAGAAGTCCTTAAGTACCTCAGCCTTCTCAATCTCCTGGGTCACTAGGTCTCCTGGTTTCTTCCAGAGGGGGCCCACATTTTCCCTAGTCCTCCTTTTATCGCTGACATACCTATAGAAGTTCTTCCTGTTACCCTTAACGTCCTTGGCCATATTTAATTCTATTAGGGCTTTAGCTTTCCTAACCTGATCTCTGGCTTCACGGACAGTTTCTCTGTATTCTCCCCAGACTACCTGTCCTTGCTTCCATCCTCTGTATGCTTCCTTTTTTTGTTTAAATTTGCCCAGGAGTTTTTTGTTCATCCATGCAGGCCTCCTGGCATTTTTGCCTGTCTTCCTGTTTGGAATGGAATGGAATGGAATGGAATGGAATGGAATAGAAGAATATTTCCGTTGGAATTGACCTACAATGATTGTCTAGTCCAACCACCTGAGTACTTCAGAGCTGACCAAAAGTTAAAGAATTGTATTAAGGGCAATGTCCAAATGCCTCTTGCACATTGACAGGCATGGGGCATCAACCACCTCTCTAGGAAGCCTGTTCCAGTGTTTGACCACCCTCTCAGTAAAGAAATGCTTCCTAATGTCCAGTCTAAACCTTTCCTGCTGCAGCTTTGACCCATTCCCACACATTCTGTCACTGGATCTCAAGGAGAAGAGATCAGCACCTCCCTCTCCACTTCTCCTCAGGAAGCGGCAGAGAGCAATGAGTTTGCCCCTCAGTCTTATTTTCTCCAAACTAGACAAGCCCAAAGTCCTCAGACAATCCTTACAGGACATGCCTTCCAGCCCTTCCACAGTCTTTGTTGCCCTCTGGATGCATTCAAGGACCTTCACATCCTTCTTAAATTGTGGGGCTCAGAACTGCAGACAGTTCTCAAGGTGAGGCCGCACCAATGCTGAACACAGCGGGATAATCACCTCTTTTGACCCACCGGTTATGCTGTGTTTGATGAGAAGTGCTCAGCCAGTGTGGAATCATCACACAGAGCTTTGTGAGCCTTTCCTGGACTGATCCCCTGATTTAAACTATTCATTGCACCATCAACATGACACTGCGTGAAAATAAGGGCTAAGAGCAAAGCATTCCACTTACAGGAAAGGAACAAAGGATGCTGCTGCTGAGGAGTAGTGACTGCAGTTCTCTACTTCTGTTTATTTATATTTGGCCACTTAGAATTTTCCATTCTCAAAATAAGGAGAACAATAGAAATGCACTTTGCTAGCATGTCATATTGATGTAGATGTTTCCACCTGGTCACCATCATGCAGGATCCAATATTGCACCTTAGCAATTCTAAATACAAACCCAATGCAACTATGCTATAGGGCTGGAAACCTGACAAATCTCCAAGCACTTCAAAACAAAATTTCAATGTCTTGACTTTGGTCACCATTAAATTTTAATCTCAGTCCTGAGTCATTACGACAGACTTCAGATACTTATTACCAGGAATCAAACCTGATAACTTCTATGTGGCTTCATTCTGAATGCAAATATTGTTATACTCTTTGGGAAGTGGGTATATCCTCACTCCTCACAGTTCCTGGATAATGAGCATAGATTTAGAAAATTTTCCAAGGTAAACCTGTAATTTCCTGCTTAGATCTTCTATCAGTGTTTCTACAACATTCTACTTGTGTGTCTTCAAAATAACTTTCTTCCTCTCTGCCTGATACTTTATAGAAGGCAAATCAGTACAAAAACTGTCTAAAAACTTACGCTAATTGCATATTTTTGAAATTTAAAATGAGAAACACCATATTGCAATTGAAATTATTAAGTAAGTAAATATGCATATTCCAGGCTAGAATGTTCTGCACTTCTCTTAAGTGTACTCACAACCCTTTTTCAGAGAAAACTGCCCAAGACTACTAGAAATTAATGTAGATGGACACAGGTCAAATTTAATCCAAAGCTCAGCTGCAAAACTTGAAAAGAGCTGTGATTTGTAACCAAAAACTCAAATGCTTGATTTCCCTATAAATGACTGCTTTCGTTACATTTCTGCATCTAAACTGGATTTGGAAATTTTTTTCATTTTATTTAAAGATCTGATATAGATCTACAGCTATTTGTAAGCAGAAGTATTATGAGCCATATGGTACCCTCCTCTGTCCTGTGGAAACCAAACGTAAGGGCTTGGATGCAAGATTCGTTTATACATACACCTGCAATCTTCCCAATGCCCTTGTAATACTATGAAGTCAGAAAAAAAATCAAAAGTAGTGCTGGGATGCAATAAGTCAGTGGTTTGTGACCTTCCTGCATTTAAGGACCAGGAGACATTTTTCATATGGATGTGTAGAGTCCTATATGGCTAACTGAGGCCTATGGATGAAAGATTTATTTGTCTTAATTATTTTTATGGATATATAGCCTAGAAGCCTTGTATTAAATTTGCACCATTGAAAACCACAGTAGTAGCTGGCAGCATCTGGAAAGAAAACTAAATCAAATAATGGTCTAAGAATATTCTTATCTGAACAACCAGATAAAAAAAGTGAGCGTAAAAAATAAAATACATTTTTCCAATACAAGATCTATTAAACAATTACACTGAATTTACATTATAGTCCAAAGCAGAACGGAGACTGAAGAACTGGAAAGACAATGTTCTAATTACTCACATATTAAAAAAAAACCAACCAGAATAGGCTACCAAGGGTTAATATTTGGCTGATACCATCAAAAATCTCATTACAAGCACTGTGGCACATAATTGATCTGACTGTTCAGCTGACAGTCAGCCGAGAGATTAATGTACTCAATGCAATTCTGCAAAGTCCTTGCTTGGGCCTGGCTCTGTGCAGCTGTTCAGTGAAGGCACCTCACAATCCACAAAACAAAGAGATAAAATCTGCTGATCACAGCTCTGACAACATCATAACTTACAGACTTGTCAGTCTAAGAAGAAAAGGCCATGTCATACTTTCCAGAGATGATGGATCAAGAGGCTGCAACTGATGTCAAAAAAAGTGGAGGCGAGCACGTGTGAAAAGATGCTACTGTTAGAGTATCATGGTCAGTGTCAACATTGAGACTGTGCAATCAAAGGTCAGTAAAATGTACCTCAGATTGTGTTTGTATGAATCCACTTTTGATTTCTTGTTAAGATTTTTACCTCTAGTCTCCTACATGTACTTAGTGGTTTCCACTACTTTATTTTACTACATGTAATTAAGAGTTGAAAAGTGGTCTGCGTACAAAGTTTGAAACATCTATTTGGACAGTGATAAAGAGTACAACAAGAGCAAATCGCCAACAGCAGACGAAATCGGCTTTTATAAGTAGGCAGTATAAAATTGACAAATGCCCTTTGCAGTAGTCATTACAAAAGAAAACACTTGTCTCCAACAAAATCGGATTATATTGTTGTCCTACCAGTGTGAAAAACACCGATACAATGATCTCTATGCATTTTCGTGTGGTGCCCTCCATGGCCTACCCGTAGCTCTGAGCTCACAAATCTGGGGTGAAACCAGTATGGTTTCAAACATGCACTTGTTCTGTGTGTGCAATCTCACAAAAAACGTGATTTAAACCTTTCAATTATTTTGCTAGAAGGTTGTAAAAAATGTCACAAAGCTAAGCGTTACACTTGGTGTGACAAGTTTTTGCAGACGCTACAAAGAGCAGCTGTTAAATGTGGAAGCTAATTGAAAATTTAAGTCTTCCTGTCCTGGTCTGGGACTTCCAGTGATTCATGTGCATCTGGACTACATTTAAATGATGGGCTCATGGTGAAGAAGAAAAGAGAAGTAATTAATCAAAAAGGACAATCAGAAAAAAGCACAGCAAAACACTGCTGTTTATGAAAAGAAAATGGGGCCTATTTATCTAGCCTAGCTTTTACAAACAAAACAATAATTGAAATACTGGAACATTTGCTAAAAAATACAGAGAGAATGTGTCTTTTACCAGTGATGTGCATTTTACCTTTCGCATGCTGCTGCAGAACATCTATGCAATTCAAGAAACTCTTTCAAAATTTAACTTTATTATGTTTTATTTGTTTGAAAGTTGTTGCAAGAAAAATATTTTTTTATGTGCATTTCAGTTATGTGATTTAAGTCTCGTTTCATTTTTTGCTGTTTAATTTACCGCTTATAATCGGGTTTTTAAAAAATTTAAAAAAAAAAATGAGCAATATCCTATCACTAAGAGGTAGACAGATAGACTGAACAGGTAGTGTACATGATCTAATGATTATACCAGATGTGCATTTTAAGAATTATCTTCTAATCCAACACAAGTTAATTAAACAACCCTGGTCAGCTGAATAGTGGAGTCTTTTTGTACATACTGTGAACCACAGGTTAGAAGTCCTGATTCAATCTTTGGTCAGATACTTCCAACACAAATATTATTTGCATTCACAAATCAAGTGCTAATGATCCTCCATTATAATCGATCATAGCTACCCAAGGGGGGGATTTTCCCTAAATTCCCTACAAAGAGGCAGTTGCAGTGTTTGAAATGTAATTTTCAAAGGGAACAAGGAAAATAAAATATATTAAAAAAACAGAGCATCATATTATATTTTTCCTTTTATAAAGCTTCACAACTTCCTTACAGAGTCTACAGTATCCAGATAAAATGAAGGAATCAGATGCTTACGTCAGATTGAAATACATAAGGTTCCTGTGGGAAAATAAAACAATCTAAAAGCCTTATTTTTATTTCTTTAGCTGTGATTCCTCACTTTTTTATTATATGGCAATGCTACCTTCGGGAAACAACTAAGATGGGAGCCAAAACTTTCAATGCCCCATAATAAATAACCCCTGTACTAGAAAGAAAACAAGATAATACAGACTCAAACAGCCAGAGAGGAGCAGGGAGTGGCAGAAAGCAGCATCTCCTCAGCTGGGCCAGCATCAAAGCTGAGGAGACTGGGAACTGAAACCTCAGCCCAGAGCCCTCGCTACCAAATCTTGCTGTTTCTATTTGCTCATTTCATACTGTTTCCTGCT
>NW_010123097.1:5570-5782 GCF_000699245.1 Pterocles gutturalis
AAAATACATCCATGCTGGGAATATTAAGCTCATAAACATTATAGGGGAGATAGATCAGTTTTTTCCTTTGTATTTGTACAGGTCCCTCGCCTATAAATATGAGCAGAAAGAATATAGTCAAATATTCAGATATATTCAGATACTCAGATACTCAAGGGTAATTTACTATACCTTGATAAAATTACTTTCACTGAAGTAGGCATATAATATAA
>NW_010123098.1:0-977 GCF_000699245.1 Pterocles gutturalis
GAAGAGAAGAGAAGAGAAGAGAGAGAAGAAAAAGGAAAGAAAAGAGAAAAAAAGAAAGAAAAGAAAAGAAAAGGAAAAGAAAAGAAAAGAAGAAAAGAAAAGAAAAGAGAAAAGAGAAAAAATAAATAAAATACAGCTGTGTGCAGGAGATCTCTGATGTATTAAAACTGGGACTGGAAAGTTGCCCTTCTCCTGCTGGTGTAAATCAGCAGATCTCTTTTAAAAGCGGGCAGGGTTTCAGCAATGTCTGTCCAGAACAAGGGCAGAAGCCCTTATCTGCCTGAAATCCTATCTGCATGGAGTCTAGCTCCCAATTCGCACAAAGCAGTTCCACTGAAGTCCTATTTGGGTCAATTCAGAAGGGAAATCGGGCTCTGTGACTGTCAACAGCAGAATGGATTTGAGCTTAGACCTATGATTGTTTGTATTAAAGAATATGAAGGAGCACATGGGCATCCTTGTGGTTCCACGTAGCAAAAGGATTCAGTAAAAGCCCAGCAAAGCCAGCAGTAATCCCCGAGGTCGGCAGCAGCCAAACCACGGCAGCCTCCCCAGCTCGGCATCGGCAGAGAACCCCCTTCCTTGGAGTGAACCAGTTTCTCCTTGTCAAGTTTGGAGTCTGCCCTACCAACTCCACAGCAATCTTCAGAGGCAACACCTGAATCTCACTTCTCCTTCTTTCTTCTCTTGGAACATTCTCAGCAGTCACTGCAGAGGTTTTACTAAACATGTCAGATTAAAGGTATAACCAGACGAATAAATGCAGTCCATCGGAGGGCATGTTTCCTCTCACACGTTCAGTGGCTGTCAGCATTTTGAATAGGATTCAGAAACATGTCCTTGAAGCTGGCTGGAATGTAGCTTAATGTATCAGGGGCAGCATTAGAGAAAGGAGCAAAAGGGATGGGGGAAGCTTTCATGGCAGTGTACACACCCCCCCCCCCCGCCTTTTCCTCCCCAACTCTGTCTTTTTTGAA